>NC_028452.1:5891177-6017346 GCF_000263155.2 Setaria italica | reverse complement strand
AGTTCGAGATCAATCCCCTTTATCCTGCTTTATTTGCTCTGTGATGGGACATCGGCAAGAATCTGTTCATCATCCTTGGTGCTTTTGGTTTTCCCTAGTCATGATGATGCGTCATAGCCTCCCATGCCATGTCTTGTCATGTGATTATTTATTCTTATCCCACCGCACCGCAACGGACTAGAAACAATAACTATGTTGTACTGTGTATTTAGAAACAAATGACTATCTTACCTCATTGCTTTTTTTAGTGGCTGAAAATCAATATGTGACAAAAAGTTTAGTCCGTCCTATTTACTTTCCCGACAATGGATCATACATTTGTACCTCACCAAGAATCGCTATTTCTGATCATTGTGCCGATGATGTATTGTCACTTTGCCAATCGAATTGAATGATTTTATTTTGTTGTTTCCAAGAGTTCAAAGCTCTTCCTAGGAAGATTAATTAGATCGTTTATCTTTGCTATGCTGTTCTCCTACTCACATAGCTCGAGAGGCCAAGATGGATCGAATTTTATGTTTCGTTTAATGTGATTGTAGTTGAAATAGTGCATCATTTTTTAAGGTTGAAAATCAATATGAGACGAACATTAACAAATAATGTAATCCTATTTGGCTCTCTCTCAAAATCAAGGAAATACTTACATTGCCAAAATTCAAACCATTTTTCCAACAAAGGATCCAACATTTTGGTCCGTCCTATTCACTTTTCCTCTAACGGATCATACATTCATACATATTTTTCCTAAAAATTGTAATGAATTTTAATTTGTACAAGAGGATTAACATGGCAACGGTCCATGTTCCAGCATCGTGTAATATCACATCCTCCACGTCCACACAGCCGGTCTTCCTTAGTTCTCATGTAGGCATGCCCTGGCAAGGAACGCACGTCCACCAGTGGCCCCACCGTCCATTTGCACCTATTATCCTTAGAACAACCTAGCAAAGTTAACCAAATGCAAGTAACTAATAAGTAATTGTACTTTTTTAAATCTGAACGGCTAAAAAAAGGGGGCCACGATGGATCAATGGCTAGATATTTTCTCTTTCTCGTTAACGTGGGATTTTCTATAGCATCTGTGATTACTATAGGATAAATAGATAGATCCGCATAAACAATATTACTTTTACATACCGGCAAACCTACCACCAATTATACATACGGTTTATGTACTAGTCAATGTTTTTTATACCTGTTTGTTTTGACCCTTCATATATGACTTAACGGGGACAGAGAGACTTGTCTCATGAATTTTAATGTGATCGGATGGATTGGATTTCTATAAAATGATGTATTGCTCACTTCAAACACTTCCAATAGAGTCAAAGATATATATCGGCTCTCAGCACTTGCATGCTTAATTCTGGAGGTGTAACCCACCGTGCGTTTCTGTACTGTCTAATTTCATCAATTTCTCCTTCAGCATCTGCTCCAGTTACAGATACAGAGGCCCGGTCATGTCCCTTGTAGATGTATTTGAACAGATACTTGACGGCTTTAATGCTTGAGCATACCTCAACATTCATGTGGCAGTTGAAAAAGCGCAATAGGTATGGGTTGTAAGGAACAACCCATCTATTATCTAGTTTACAGTTCTGGACTGTTTCGGTGCGACCGTCATTTCATCTTCTATACAATGGGTAGGAGTCCTTGCCTTGAATTGTAGTTTCATTAAATGGTCTTGGATAATTGTTTTTGCAAGATGCTCAATTCTTTGTGCAAGGGCAATTTCTATTTAATATGCCGCAAGGACCATGCATCTTATGTTTGATGACCATTTTATATAGATCTGGATACTCGTGCTTGTCTGGCGGCTCGGCATAGATTATTCTGTCATATTGCTCTGGACATGTATACTTGTATTTTCCGGTCATTATCAGCAAGAAGTGTGCATGAGGTAGGCCTCTCTTTTGGAACTCTACAACATAGGTATATGCCTTTACCTTTCCAAGAATGTGCTTTTTAAACAATTGATTCTTCATTTCTTCTAGTTTTGCCCTGAAAACCCTAACCACGAGATCTAGGCGATCTTGAGGTGTTTGTGAAAACTCTAGTTCTCGGGTGATCTCTTCCCAGTTTGGGTTGCATGTCATTGTTAGGAATATGTCTGGCTTTCCATATTTGCGTACTAAAGCCATAGCATCTAGATATCGTCACAATTTATCTCTTGGCCCTCCAATAAATGATGATGCTAGCACCGTTCATTTTCCTACTTTATCCCCCTTTTGTTCTCCTTCTTGAATGCTATCCAGGAGGCCTTTGTATAGATCTGCCCTTATTTCTTTCTGATAATGCCATATGAAGTCCAATCTGGAGCTCTCAATCTTGATGTATGTATCAACGGCAAACTGCTGAAAAAGTCTACCACCATGCAATATTGGGTTGAATATGCTTGGTCTTGCATGGAATTTATAGCAGTAATATTCTCTCATGGTTACCCACAGTTTACTGCTTGAATCTGTGTAAGAATTGGAACGCTAAAGTTAGAGGAATATTTATATAGTTTTTTCATATTAGTAAACTAAATTTAGAAGACAAAAGTATATGAAATTCTAACCTGGGTCATTGTCACTATTGTTGCGATCAACATTATCATTTCTCAATTCTTCCAATATTGTATTGGCCCTTGGGATATTTGAATGCCAACCGAGTTCAGCTCTTGGAAAGAATAGAGGATAAGACAATGGATCATAGCAGCCATAGTATGATTTGATGCCTTGTATTTCGTTGTTGTTTCCATGTAGTATTACATTCTTGTCAAAGGTATTTCTTCTTTCATTTCCCTTGATCCACACTACAGCTACCTCTAAAGTTATTGGTGCATTGTATGTTCTTTGGTCTAATCTTTGGTCAAGGTTCAAGATCAGCCTGTAGTCATCAAGTTTTTCATTCTGTCCCAAACTTCTAAACTGTTTAGAGTATGGGTTTTCACGTAGAATTTGTGTTAAAATTGTGACTACATGTTTGTCTTGCTCGTACTTTTCTTCACGGCAACGTCGATACCGATGCTCTAGGCTTGGATCATCATCGTAGAAGTACAACTCTAGATGCTTTGGATCATAGCGACTATTTCCAAATGATTGTATATTGTGATACATCTGGCCATGAGCTCGAAAGGTGTAAATACCAGCTTTTTTCGTGTCAGTGGTCTCACTGTCTAGGTGGCAATAAAGAGATGTAAATGAGAAGTGTCCATTGAAAAATCTTATATTATTCCGAAAATGTCTTGCATCAGAATCGTTGCTTGTCCAAAGTCTCATGAGTTCAGGAGGTGTCTCTTGATTGGCTAATCTAATCTATCCTTTTCTGCAGCATAAACCCCTCAGATTCGTACTCAAATTTCTTTGCATTGCAGTATATGCAATTTTCTTTATTTTTCAGCATGTTTGTGTCGTCTGGTATGTTGCTATAGACAATATTATATGGATCCGAGATCTTTGTAGCAGTTTCTTCGTCTTCTCTGATTTTGATATCCACATCTGTGTCCAATTCTGTTGAATTTTTTTTATATAAAAAATTCAGGAAAGTATTAATATAATGATGGAAGGATTTTTTTAAAGTATTGAAGCATACCTTGACATGAGAACATGTAATCATCCTCGTTCGTGTCTTGTTCAAATATCACTCCATCATTATCTGTACAGATTTTTGTGAATACATATTTTTGTTTCTTTTGTATCATGTGAGAATTTACTTTGGAGTTGATAACCTTACGATTATCTTCATCATTTGTTAGTTGTTTTGGGGCATCAATGTCTTCTATGGTTGTGCATACTGAAGAGGGTATTTCTGTTTGATTGGGATTGTTAGTATAATATATGGATGTATGTAGTCTATTCAAATGTTAAAGTATTGCATATATTGTATTGAAATGCGAAAGTTTTGTATAGAATTTAGAATATTACCGAGATTCATGATTTCTGGCTGTTTTTGCATTTCTATGTCATTGTCCTCTTCGCTCATGGTTTCATCTTCTTTTGATGATGAATAAATTGTCCCCTTTTGTTTTTTCATGAATTTTTTGTTTTGACGGGCTAGCAATGTTTGCCTTTCTCCTGGCGTCACATGTTTCCTATGTTTAACATTAAGGCTAGATGTACTGACTGACATATCTGTTTCAATATATACAAGATTCTCCATTGCAATTGAACCTTTCGTTGTTTTGCTGCTCCTCATTTCACGGTTAGTTATGGCTTGTTCTATTCTAGCTTTCTTTTGTTCTAGCTGTATATTTGCATATTTCTGTTCTCTTTTGCGCATTTTTTTTGGTACTGTGTTGCATCTCTACCTTTGCTTCTATGATAGGCTTGACGTTGTTTTTTCAGTTTATCCTGCTTTTCTTCATCTGTCATTTTGGCATAATGCTCTCTATCTCTTTTCCTTCTCTTTTCATTTGCATCAATGACTTGTGATTGTGACTCCACTGCATGAGAAAAACAAACACAGCAGAAATTGGTATCAATTCTGTACAAAATCATGTCACTGAAGAAAATTCAAATGATGTTGTGATATTGGAAAGTCAAGATGATGGAATGAAATCCAAAGATTTAGAGTCTAATATTAACAGCATGCATTGTGTGTTTGTTTTTATTTATGATCCTTTGACAATTTTCCTGTTGTTGCCACTTGAAATTACTACTGCTTGACATTTTTTTAGTTTTCCATTAGTAATATTAATAGCATGCATTGTGTGTTTGTTTTTATTTATGATCCTTTGATAATTTTCCTGTTGTTGCCCAGGATGAAACACAGAAGAAAACAATCAATGCACCAGAGCTCTACAGGTGGCAAAGGGCTATCAAAATAGGCAAATCGACCTCTGCTACTACTGCTCATCTTCACTACCATTCTTAGGATTTTTTTCTTATGATGATACACCAGTAGAGCATCTTACGGACAAGAAAAAAGAAGCCAGTTTTACTACTGTTATCATATAATAATAAGGTTTGGTTGATGGTCATTTGCAATTTCAACAGTGACTGCTAATTCAATCCTGATATAATTGTTGTTCATGACAGATTGATATGCTTCAATTATTTCATAATTAAAATTAGGTTGGATATTAGGAGATCCGTCCAGTGAAGTGGTCCTTTAATAAATTAGGTCACTGGAACCTCTTCGTAATCTGACTTGATTTTTCTTTTCTCATAAAAATAAGGGGGCTCTGCTATTCAACCTGTCGAATTGGTGTCCATGTTCCAGGTTTGTTCACCAACATAATTCAGTACTCTACCATGACTTGCGGCTCCAGGCACTGGCAATGGTTGACGTCGATAGGATCCTCAAGGAATCTACATTCAGCATAATCACAGTACGTATCAAGAATTATTAGCAACAATGGCACTTCTATAAAAAAACAACAGTTGTATCCAGGGGCCTGTTACCTCAGATTGTATCGAAGGGTTTTTTCCTAGAAACTCAACGTGTTGTATGGCTTGCATATTGTTTACTTATTATGCATGTGTATATATATATATATATATATATATATATATATATATATATATTGGTGTATCGTAGTCCGTTTTGTGTCCTAGTACAACTTCTAGGCGGATTGTACTGTTCACGGGTAAGGATTGACTCGTGTCCTAATACAACTTGTAGACGGATTGTACTGTTTACGGATGGGTGGCCATCACTATTCATCCCGTTCCTGGGCCTCTGGTCCTGGATCCAGTGCTGGTACTTGACATCGGCGTCGGTGGGCAAGAGGCAGGCGGCACCGTCGCGCAAGGTAAGGTTGAAGCCTTCGTGGGCCTTGAAGTAGACGCGGCAGGTGAGCTCGGCATAAAGCCCGTCGCAGGTCTTGTTGGCCTCGTCGCTCCAATAGTAGTAATTTCAAGTGGCTTACTTCAATGTGTTTGCACAATTGATTGATTTGATGTAGTCGCAAATGCCGCAAAGTAACTCTTGCACACTCATTGAAGAAAGAATGGACATTAGTGACTGGTATTTATTTTGATATGATAATACTCTAATTCTGCTATGTTTGTTTTCCAACATAACAGTATACCGGCTAACTTCTGTCTAAATTGACTAATATATTCCTGTAAAGTAGCAATGAATGTGGTTAAGTATAAAACTTAATATGACATCAACTATATAAAATATACCTGTGTAATAGCATGAGATAGTGTCTCTCCAGTCCAGTATTCCATAAACTTGATTATAAATAGACCACAAGAAGAGCTGTATGGTTACAGAAGAAAAATTAATGAAAAAAAAGGCAAAGAATCTTACAGAAGATACATAGAATTGAATAAACTACAAGAGACAATTTTCTTAAACATTGCTTTAACAGTGTGAACATTCTTAGGTTAATGTGTTGAAGCATACCCATCTTTCTGGATTGGTTCTTCCAATTGTTCTGTGATCGTCCATTCAGTAACTTGCAGGTTTTTCCAATTATGGTCAATCAACTTTTGCTGTTTTTCAAGAATGCTCAAATGACATCGTAGTCCTTTTAGCTGTAAATAAATTAAATATATTAATCAATAGCTAAAGCTATTCACTTGAGTGGTGGATCATATAGAATATGATATTACAAAACTTACCATATTAGTGAGGTCATCTCGATGGAACTTCCAACATAATGAGTCCAGTACTTGTATCTCACAATTTTTTACATTAAGAATAGCTAAATACCAATGTGTTTCTTCTATATTTACTGGAAGTAGAATCTAGCAGACATGCACAGGTTTTTTTTAAAAAAAAAAAGCCAAACCAATAATTTGTAAAATATGAAAAATACAAAAATAGATGATACCATTTCATGTTTTAGATATTTTTTCACAATCTCCGTAATAAAGTTGCCACCTTCATTTATTCCAAGTAGTCCATCTCTTTTAAACAGTCCTGTAACAAAAGGATTCTCATAATAAATTTTAATACCATTCATATTTTGTAGATGAACCGTATCCTTTATACAACATATATATGCACTGGTTACCTGTAAAGATTAAAAGATACATCAGCAGTCATTAATGATATGATATTCAGAAAGTATTTTATGAAAGCGTACATATATCATCATCTACGTATTTGCTTTGATCTAGCAGGCACAACAATTGTTTTTGTTTGACAGATATATCATTTATCTTCACCAGTGCATCAAATTCTAAAGATGTTTCAATTGCTATTTGAGCACAATAATCCAAATCGCTCATTGTATAATCTGCCAAAAGTCAAGTAATTTGAACAATCATAACTGAGGGAACTAAGAATGTATATAATGAAATAAAAAAAATTCCAAATACCTTTTGGGAGATAATCATATGATTCGTCAACCTTAGTTTTACTGTGTTCTTCTGATTGCTTAATTTCATCTGGTGATGGATGTGGTTCCAATGGGTCACAACAATCAATCTGGTTATCTGATTCGGAAATAATAGATTCAGAATACTTTGATTTTTTAAATGGCCTATCATCAAGATCAACACCACTAGGTGATTCAACATTCGAATCCATTATCTGCAAAAAATACAAAGCGAGTATTATTCCACGCCAAAATCTACCAATCCAACGCCCAGGAACAAAGTAAAAAACAAGATTATAAACAATGAACAACTACTTCAGAAGCATCGAAGTAAAAACATTCAAATTGAAGTCTAAAAATTGCACAACACTTTCTGCTATAGGGGAATCCTATGCCTTATGGTGAGTTCCAAGTAGAGATATGAATTGTAACTACATGTTAAATGAGCAACAAACAATAATGAAACAATGTTGTCCAAAAGAAACCCTTTACAAAGAAAAACCTTGCAACAATTTTATAAATCTGAAAATAACATCATATCAAGATTCGGGCAAAAGTAAACATAGTCTACAAACAGGCATTAGTTGGAGAACGAACCTGCTGTGAGGACTCGCCGGCCGTGGCGAACGACGAAACAGGCGGTCGGACAGGCTAGAGCCGAGAGAAGTTTTGGGGGACGGAGGCGGCCAGCTAAGGAGATCGATGAGATTGCGACAACCCAAATCAGGATTGGTGCCCGATGAGTTGAGAAGGGCTCAATATTCCTCCTCTTCTATTTATATTAGATCAGAAAATACCAAATCAAAGAAGTTCTTGATGAGTACGAATAAAGTTCGAGTTTTTGTTGGTTACGACAGTACCTTGGGTGGAGCGCGGTGACATCGGCGTCGTGGAGATGAAACCTGGAGCGGCACAGCACCGCCGCAGACCCGCCGCGCCACCTCCTTCGACCACCCATAGAGACGCGACCAAATGCCGAGTGACACCGACCGGTCTACGCAAGCCACCGTCCTTTCTTGCCTGGGATTAGATTGGATTTGGAGCATTGGATCATTGGGAGCAGAGATGCAGCAAACCGACACGCTCCGAGAGGACATTGTAGATAAGGCATCACCTCTAGGAGCTCCCGGAAGGGGACGGTGCCGCACCAGACCAGCCGCGCCGCCTCCTCTGACCACGCCGCAGCCTCCTCATGCGTGGCGGCCATTGCTGTCGCCAGCATGCAGACCATGCCGCGGTGTCCTCGTGTGACTAGGAGAAGACCTCACAGAACCCGCTTTGCATCGCGAGAGGGGAAGGGAGGGAGATGGCGGTGGAAAAGAGGAAGCCGGCGGTGGTGCGACTGGGAGAGGAAGGAACTCACGGAAGGGATAAGGATAGGACACGGACGGATGGATGCCCTAGGGACTTCTTAGCAAAAACGACAAGTGCCCTACACAGGACTGTGGGTTGATTACCATAAACTTGAGGGGGGTTTTTTGCAAAATGATCATGACGGTTGGAAGAAACATCCTCTCTTTAATATTAGGTATAGATTACTTTGAGAGTTTGAGTTAACATCTTCAGAGACGCGCATACCGTGGCAAAGGGATATTTAAGTTCCCATTATGTACTAACTGGAATCCGGTCAAGCTTTTTATAAGTTCTTCCCAACAAACCTAACACAAGGCTAACAAGAAACACCGCCAAACTACAAGATTCCCCACCGATCCACAGCTTGTGATGAATCGAACCATGGCAGGCGCCTCCATCCTCCCCCGGCCGCGGCAACGACCAAGGAGGTGCAAGCACGCGTGGCTTCCGCTCGACCTTCTCCTCGAGATAGCGGCGCAATCCGACCCAGCCACCCTCGTGCGCTGCACCGCCACGTCCAAGGAGCTCCACCGCCACATCGCCGACCCGGCCTTCCGCCGCCGCCTCCACCTCCGCCGCGCCGGACGGTTCGTGCCCTCCCTCCTGCGCGGCCGCCTGCAGGTCGACAGGTACGACGGGAGGCTGAGGCTGGTCGACAACACCACGGCGCACGTCACCAGGCTGGTCAGCGCAGCAGCGTGCTTCCCCCCAGCCGCAGATGGAGAGACCGCCGTCTGGTTCTGGCAGGCTGCGGCGGCGCGTGACGGCCTCATCCTCATCTCAGGCTGTGGCGGCTGGGGGACTGACGAGAAGCTATGCGTGTACCGCCCCGCCACCGGCCGTAGCCAAGCCCTACCTCTGGGACCAAGGTTAGATAATGGCCAGTACGTCCTGCTCGTCGGCGACGGCGAAGAAGGCGGCGGCGTCGGCCGGCCTTTCCAAGTGCTCAAGGCATGCTTCGTGAAACCGCCGGGCAGGTGGCGTTCTCTGCAGATCCATGCATTCTCATCGAAGCAAGGCACATGGGCCCCTCGGATAAGAAGCTCGAGTCCTCTGATCATGTACGGGGACGAGATGCTGCAACGCCCAGGGAATTCCGTGGTCGTTGGAGACACCGTGCACTGCTTGTACCACCTGGACAGGACGTACTACGTCCTCAAGCTCCACGTCAAAGCAGCAAGGGTGACCTTCACAGAGCTCCCCAAGAGCTTCCATCGTGCGTGCAGGTTTCTTGAAGACAGGACGGAGCAGATCCTCCTGGCGACGTCGTCGTCGGGCAGGAGCCTGATCGTGCTCGTTGCCAACAATGACATGATATCCGGTTGGGCGCAGTCGGAGCGAACAGGGAAGTGGAGCAAGCGGCCGCAGTTCGTCAAGGATTGCGGGGTGATGAAGGGGAGGCCAGGGAGCGTGCGGTTGGAGTGGTTCGCCGAGAGGAGTGGCATCGTGCTCGTCACAGCGCCTGATTCCAGCATGTTTTTTCTGGATCTCCAGTCCAAGGATATCATAAAGTGTTCGTCGACAATAGCCTCCAGAGGAACCTACCCCTACGAGGAGGATGTGTCGTCTTGGGTTCCAACCTTTACTAAAATTTTCTGATTCATTTTATTTTTTTCAATTTGGACCCAAGTCATATGGGAGCCAATCAATACAGATTTCGATCTGCATGTCTTCGTTGAGAGAATAAAGTTTTAGTAATTTGTGCAACAGATTTCTGTCAAAATTAATAAATGAGAAATGGCAGTAATGTTGATGTTCTTTCTTTTGCGCAGAAGCTTATTTCATTAGATTGTACCTGGAGTATAGTGATGCTGCAAACATTCGCAGAACGAGCGAGCAGCAGCCTGGTGCTGGCTCAGGAACATGCCACGTGTCACATCCAATTTTAAAGGTAAAACCAGATGCATGAATCATATGTGTGCCAAGATCACATTACACACATGCCACGACTTCAGTAATATCAAGGACAGTGCCATAATCGTAAAGAGAGTATATCATTATTTGTAACAACTCTACCTTAATTAGGTGTAATTAAACTTAAACAAGTCATTAGTTACTAAGCAAAAGAGGTGAAATGTCCTTTTTGACCCTAAGAAGCTCTTTTTGGAGTTAAATATAAAACTTAAAGATTTTATGTGCAAACGTAAATTTTTGCCCAATTAAGAGTTGTAAAACTTTTAATTTCAAACAACTTTTGTTAAAGACACTTTGGCTAATTCGGAGTGGGAGCAGGTCAAAAACAAGAATCAAAACAGGAATATTATAGACCCCTACAAACAACCTAAGTCCTGGAATTCAAGTTTTTCTTCGACTTTACAACCTGTTATCTCACAAATTCATACCTAACCTCAAGTCAGACCTTTAATAAAAGTTGTAGTCCCTTGAGTGTGTTCCCAACTTTGTTACACTGACCCAGGTCTAAATCGTAACCGAACCTGCTCAAAACCTTGGTCAAAGTTGGGTAAAATAGTCAACTCAGCCCTCTGGGCATTCCAACTCTAAGTCTGGAAAACCGTCCAGAGTGCGCCTCTTGGCGGGGGTGTTCCTCCAAGTTTTTTAACTAAACTCGAGAAAAGCCCTTAATAGAAGTTGAAGTCCTAAGACTGAAGAGCAACTCCTTCAATAACACCTTGGTCTTTTTTAAACCAGAAACTGCCCTAAAGTCGAGTCAAGGACAGCCAAACTCCTGAAATTTTCACCAACTTGGCTGAAATGCCTAAGTCCGAAAACTCTGGTTTTTGGCAAATCTTGGCTCAAGTTTTCTCCAAATCCTTTCAAAATCTAAGCAAACACTTTTAATAAAGTTGAACTACGACCGCAGTACTACAAGTTTGTTTAAGGGTCTTTTGAACGTTTAGTTTGAAAATCATGAGTGGAGGGTCCCCAAAGTCGGTCGGGTTTTCTGCCTGAGGTTGCCTCGACGCTAGCGCGTCCGGGCATGTTCGCTTGCGCGTCGCCCGCCGCGTGGTCTCCATCCACCGGTGAGCTCGCCGTCGCCCTACCCGCGCCCACGACAAGACGGGGCGAGCGCTGTGCTGGCCAATCGCCGCTGAGGCTGCTCCCCTCCCCCTGTGCACGAGCCGCTCCGCCCAACCGGCGCCCGCGCCTTCCTCCCCCTCGCACGCCACGCCACCGCCGGGTACCGGCTGTGCCGCCGCCCCCAATCCGGCGCTTGATGTGACCAGATGCACGCCCGGCCTTGCCAATCCTCCCGCCCGGCAAAACCGCGCTTGCTCGACGCTATCTCCTTTGCCCAATGCACAGAGGATCCTGTCCCCGGAACTCCGCTTCTCCGGCCAATGGAGGCGCCGACCAATTGCCGCCGTGACAGAGCACTTCCTTCTCCCTCGATCTTATCCTCTCGCTCGCTCGAGCTCGTTTCCTTCCTTCGAACACTTCCGTGCCTCTATAAAAAGGTACCGAAGCCTCTTACCGGAGTTCCCTTCACCACACCACCGCCTTTGCCGCACTACCTGCTCTATTTTTCTCCACCGCACTTGGAGCTGCCACTCCGGCCAGCCCCGCGCAGCGACTCCTTTACCGTCAGCTTTGCCTTGGTCGCCTAGAGCTCACTAACCTGCTCAAGGAGCCTCTGAGGCCCCTGTCAGTTTCCGCGACGCCTACCTGAAGCGTCCCCACATCAGTAGAGACTAAATGTGATACAAATATCAGTCCTAGGAGGCTGATAACACATTTATTTTACAGATGGTTCAAATACCGTACAACTCCTGAGGGAGTGGGCGTGAAAGCCACGCCGTGATAATAAGCAAATAAATAACAACGGCGAGCCAAGCGACTACCAAAAGACACCACTCGGGACTACACGGCAGCAGCAGCAGCAGCAGCAGCATGTTGCGAAGGCCATCACCCCAGGCAGCATTGGGTGCGGACACAACCTCCTACTCAAACTCCTCGGCGATGAAGTCCGAGTCTTCCTCTGTAGCAGCGAAACAAGGGTGAGTACAAAAGTACTCAACAAGTCCAACCCCATCCACGGAGGGGAATACAATCAAGAATATACACAGGATATATCAAGAATAAGGCTAAGGTTTATTTGCAATAAAGCTAGATTTTCAACACATGCATGGGTTCATTTTCAAAAGAGTTTTCGCAAAGCTTTTCCTTTAGTAACCGAAACATTAAGTGGGGTTGATCCTACACAAAGTATCCAAATTTTATTGCTATCGGACTCCCCGTCCGCCATAGCCCACGACACAACTGCCGAACACTTCCAAAATCCAACACACGCCATAAAAACCATCCATCTCCAAGTGCTAGTTATGTGACCAAGCCGTAACTCGTCCAATGCCGTGGACACGGCTACCCAGATAGGTTTTAACTCTGCAGAGGTTGCACACTTTTTCCACAAGTAGGGTACCGCAGCACGATCACCTTAGTGCCTGTGCGGATCCTAACAAAGCCATTACCCACCTTAGCTAAGACCGATTAGTCCACACGGAAGCGACCAAGGGGTTAATGACCTACCAACGAGGTCTTAATCGGGACCTAAGTCACAAATATCTTACTCCTTTTCCATGGGCTCCCGTTGCTCACTAGCTTACCCGAAGACTAACAGTTTAGCTAGTGGGATTTATGCTAAGCCGTTGCCCACACAACGGTCGAGTGGTTGCACGAAGATTAGGTTAGGCAAGATGACACATCAACTTAGTCCTTAACCATGATAAGATGGATATCTCCCAACCTTGCTCAGCCACCAAGGTACGAGCCCACATTCTGGCATTTCACACAAGAAACACCCATCCATCTCATCTAAGCATTTCTTGCCTTTATACCCGAAAACCCATTTTCTCATTTGAAAACACTCACACATTTATTCTCTAAATAAACCATTGTAGTCATGATTGAATTTGAGTAACAAGGTCCTAAGCATTCTAGCAGTAATTATCATCCAAACAGAGCAAGTCATATTTAGAGATAATTATAGGACAACAAGGAATGTTCATAACAATCAAGAGTGGCTATCCAACCATGTCTTGCAATAAAATAATATGCACTTTTATAAAATAGGCCAATAGGTTGTGTTTGAAAAACTAGGAACAAATATGCATCAAAGGGTGAGATTGGACTTGCCGTCCTCAAAGCCTTATGGGAATTCCTGCTCGCGGTGCTGGTCCTTGAGCTCGGGCTCATGGTCAAACTCCTCCTCGTGCTCCTCCTCGGGTACTCCGTGATCTACGGCACACACAAACGAGCACACAATAAATAAAAAGAAAATAGGATTTTACCAGTTGAGCTCCGAACAGAGAATGCGAACGGAAAATAGGTGGGATGAGTATTTTCATGAAATTTGGATATATCTCGGCGGAAGTATACTGGAGGATGACGTGGTCGAATTTGGGATTAATTGGAGGAAGTTTGGCGCATAAAATGATGAGTTAACGGAGTATTAGGGGCTTAAAAGAAGGTTTAGGACTGATCTGCGATAAACCAGGGGCCTATTTGTAAATATTTTCGAGTGGTGGAGGGGCACATCTGCGAGAAATTCTTGAGAGTAGTGGAAGGCCTTGTTTGTGAATATGGACTAGCAGGGGGTTAGATCGAAAAGGAGGTGTCTTTCTTCTTCCTCTATACCGTACGGTACAGGCCAGTTGGGGGAAGGGGCGGCCGGCCTAGGCTCGCCAGCGGCGAGGGGAGGCGGTGGGAGAGAGTAAAGGAGGCCGTGGGGGCTCCGTTTTGCCCCTTACCTTGGGGATTTGGAGTTGGGAGGGAGGGCGGCCGGTAGTGGGCAAAGAGGCGGCGGTTCACGGGAGAGCAGCACTACTGGCGGCGGCGTGAAGCGCAGGGGGGAGGCAGTTGCTCGGTGGTGCGGTGGTGGGGCGATGAGGCAAGGCCGATGGCTTTTATAGGCGACAGGAAAGGGCGCCGTCGGTGGGGCCTGGACGGGGTGGCGCCGTGGGAGGCAGGCACGGCCGATGGCGCCACGGTAGGGGACGCCGGAGGGGGGGCGAGCGGCGCAGGAGGGGCCGGAGGTGGGGCCGGGCAGATGAGCCCCGGCCGCGATGGGGCAGCGCCGGGCGTGCTGCCGGTGTGCAGGGGGGTCGGGCGCCGGCGCGCCGTTCGGGCACGGTGGAGACCGGGGCCGGCGGGGACCGGGCGCAGGTGGGGCCGGGCGTCGAGGGTCGGGGGTTGGGTGCCAGGAGGGCAGGGGAGTAATGGCGCTGAGGAGGGGTGGCAAGGAGGTGGCGCTAGGCGCCATGAAGAAGAGAGGAGGAAGAAAGAAGAAGAAGGAAGAAGGAAGAAGAAGAAGAAGAAAGGAAGAAAGAGAAGGAGAAAAAGAAAAGGGAAAAAGGGAAAAAGAAATGGGAGGGAAAAAGAGAAAAAGAAAGGGAGAACCGGCGGCGATTGCGGAACGCGGTCGGAGCACGCGCGGCGGTTTGTCGACCGGCACGCGGCGAAAATTACAGGAGAGGATAAAATGATGGCTGTTGGCTTTGGGTGCCAGGACAGCGAAACCGCCGGGAAGATTTTGGATTTTCGAGAGCTCAACGGTAACAAGATTTTGAAAACAATTTTTAACGGGTGATTTAAGTTGGTGATTTTTGCGGATGTTACACTACCCGAGCCGCCGTTGTTCCTCGTTCCGCCCCGGCTTGTTTCTTCCCGACCTCGAGACCTCGTCCGTAGGGCCGGAGGTGAGCTGTCGACCCCTTTCCAGCTCTCCCCGACCCTGATTTGTCCGCGAAAGTGACCAGACCTTGTCCACCTCGCTCGAGTGTTGTCCGCCTCGCCCGAGGGCTCGGTTGAGTCTTTTCTTTTGACCGAGGGTATCTGTGTTAAATTCCGGGGACTTCTCTATGTTAAATCTGAGGATCCCGATACAGTTTTTCCTTAAGTCTAAGGGTTAGATCGTAAGTTTTCCCCGATCCGACTCTTTTAACTCGTTTTAAATCGACAGGAACTTGGAAGTTACATCTTAAATCGAGGAAAAATCAGAAAAATACCAAATCACTTTTGTTGGAATCCTTGTTCTGTCTAGTTTCTTACAAAATAAGTTTGCTCATGTTACTGTTGTAAATAATATCTTACGGTTTTATTCCTTGTTTAGGCCTTTTAAATCATAGTAAATAGAAGAAAAATGCAAAATAGGTAAATCCAACTCTGTAGTGAATGTTTCTGTGAGCTGAAGCTCAGAGAAATGTTTAGGATCCTGGAGAAGAACTTAAAGTTACTGTTTTAGCTTTACATTTGAAATCTAGAGTTAAATCTTATTTTTTGCATAAGTATTAATCCAGAGCTGGGAAAAATAAGAAATTTTGGGGAAAAGGTACGTAAAAACTTTCAGAAGTAAATAACTCTCCTAATGCACTTGACCCACCCCAAACACAACCTCCCTCTCTCTTTGTGCAAACTCTAAGTTGCAAGAATCTAAATGTGTACACAGTCACCATCAAAGTCAACCGCAAGTTTAAACCCGACCTCACCTTCCTTTGTGAAGTTAAGAGAAGTTAAAAACATTGTGTGGGTGATTGTGGCCTATAGGCAACTTCCTTTCTACCGTAATCCATATCGTGCATCGTTCGTGTCCGCGCCTAGTTGAATCTAAACTCCTACATGTGCATGTCGTGTAGAAGCAAATCTTGCTGACGGAACCTACAAGCTCCACCCCGCACCGGAGGAAGAACCCGCCGCGGAGCTTCATCACTTGGAAGGAGAGCCCGAGCCAGATCAAGACCTCGAAGAACTGTTAACCCTTCCTGAAGGCAAGCCCCGGTACATGTTTCCCTATTTTAAATTATGCAATATGTTGATGCTTATGATTGTGCATTTACGTTGTAGGAGTTGACTGAAACCGTAGATGCATGAACTTAGTACCTTGTTTTGATCACTAGTTACTAAGGTCGAGTAGATGCAATGCTAAATAAGACTCGGTAAAAGTCGAGTGATTGCCTGTCACTCGCGAGTTATAGGAGTTGTTTTCTTACTCATGCTACAACTATGAGGATGACGGACGGGACAGGGAATGGTTCCGATGTGGTGGTTTGCCCCGTCTGACTAACAATGAACTTGCTAAGGTCGAAACGTGTCGGCGTTCGTGATCAAGTGTTTGAAAGTACTAATCCCATACCTAGTATGGGATGGGGAAACCTAGTACCTGATTGAACTATAGCGTGGCATACCCTCCAGCTATCCTTGGAACGTCGTTCCCATGGTGCACATGTGGGTGCAAGTGCGATCATAGTACGGCAGAGGCTAGGATTATGGAGCATTGCATGCCAAAAGAAGTTGGATCTGACACGTACCTACGGGATCGACGGGGACGGCTGGCAAATGAAGCGACCCTTCGTGGTACACGAATGTCGTGAGATTAGGTTCGCCATGCATGGTTAAGAAATTCGAATCGATTCGTCTGCCTCTCGCAGTTTGGAACTGCTTGATCACTATTCTGCACTGAGTAAAGATGGAACATGATGAGGATATTAATCCGAATGTTTGTTCTTCAATTGCTTGGGAAACTATGATTGTTTAGTACAAGTTGCTAATCTAGACTGGTTCATGAACATAGAACTCGAGCTAAAATAATGAAAGTAAGGACCGACTATAGGTGCTTTTGGCAAAACAAACCCAAAGCCAAAAAGGCCTTGCATGTTTAGAAGTTGGTGACAGTATTTATCACCGGACAGGTCAGTCTTGCTGAGTATTAGTTGCTCAGCCTTGTTGTGGCTTAACTTTTCAGGTGATGTCAATAGTATGGCTGCTGGCACTACTTGGCCAACCCAGCTCCCTCCGGGCTGGTCAGTCGAGTGGGATCCCTCTTCGGACGGCGAGGGCAGGGATTATTGATATCATGGTCGGCTTCGTCATGATATCGTGTATCGATGTTTAGCTTCCGCTTGTTTCACTTCGTCTGGTTGAACCTTGCAAACTTGTTTGAATTTCAAAAACTCTGATGTAATAAATATCGAACTATGTTAATGTGATGGGAATGTTGTAACCTCTGTGCTACTCACCTTCGTGTGAGCAATGCTTCTCGATCCTGTGTAAGTGGTTTATCGGATGAAATCCGATGGTCGACCAAGTTGACTCGCTTAAAGTGCATGATCGCATGTCAGACGACTTCAGTGCATTTTAGTCAAGTTAATTTGGGCGGTTCTGCCACATTATTACATGACTGATAGTCTTTTAAATCGAATAGCAAAAAGCGTATTTATTATCGCAGCAGATCTTCAACGAAAACGCCGACTCTACAGGCAGTCGACTGGGGGAACACGTATGCTTAGAACTCCTCCCAATCTTAAAGAACCTCCTCAATGCGGATTTGTTCTGAGCAGCGGTTTTAGCAAGGGTGAGTATACTTATGGTTGGTACTCCGCAAGCGTGAGGAATGTGTAGTGTAAGGCCATTCAAGGATAGCCTATGGTTTAATAGCAATTCAGCATTTTAATTGGTTGGTCAAGTTTTATTAGCATCTACTAAGTATAAGTTTATACCACCCACATTAAACATGAACATAAATAAAGATAACAGAAATAAATAACAAAAATTTAATTCAACTTCCGATAATTTAATCATGTGAGGGTCTAGACCCCTCTTGACTGTGAGCACGGCTGATCAATCAGTTTTACACTCTGCAAAGGTTGCACATCTTTACCCACAAGTCGCATAAAATTTCAAAAGAACTTTAGACCCAGCCATAATGTGCGGGCCAGGCACAATATCACACTTCCGAGGTGTGATTGCATAGGGACGCTACAAGGTCTTTACAAAGATTCCCCAATAAGAAGTAGCCTGCTAAGATTTTCAGATCAGTAGCAGAGCATAAACCTCTCTCAAGACTGCAAAGCTACCATAGAGTAGATCAGTCTGAGGGCCAGGTTATACCTCATTTGCCACCGTCCCTCTTGCCTTTTCGTTAAGACCACTTCAAATTAGAGTCTCTAATTAATTAGTCAAGACCAGAGCCATATAGTTATTGTGGTTGTACTGTTTTCCTGGGTGGTCGCTCCATGTTCCAATTAAGAATGGTGAACTTGTATTAGTGAAAGGTATAGCATAAATAAAACAAGTTTAATCATTAAGTTCATTAATACCACCATAACCAAGTTGAGCAACTAAGCATGAACTACCCTGGGTTGATCAAAGTATAGGGATAAAACTAGGATACCTTAAATAGGACCCATCATGTTTAGGAACTTAACGTGCATAGCATATGTGTTTTGAACATGAAAGTAAAGATTTCATAGGATCAAATGGTGATCAAAGACACGACTTGCCTTCTTGAACTTGCTTCGGTTACTCGTAGTCTTCAAATCCTTGACCGTTGAAATCTTCGAACTGCAGTCCTTCTATACGCATCACACAAGCACATACAAAGCAAATAAGGGAATAAAATAATAAAACAGTACACAAAACATTAGCAACAGAGAAAAATAAGATCATAAAACTAATCTATGCGTTAAGATGAACTCATAGACGCAAGAAACGCTAAAAACAGATCTAAAACGCTAAAGATATGAACTAAACAAGGTGTAAGGGCTAATCTGCAAGAAAACTAAACTTCTAGGGGCTAAACTTGAAGAAACCGAGGGCTAAAATATCAATACGCATATAAATCGAAGGTTTAACACGCAAAAGAGCAAGGCTGGGACGATGGGCACTAATTTGCAAAAGCTTAGGGGCTTAAACAGAAGAAAAAGGACCTAGATCTAATTACTTTTGAATTGCGATGGGCCTCGGATGCAAAAATCACAAAACCTAGGGACTCTTTAGCAAAACGCACAGTGCGGCGCGGGGTTTGACTGGTATTGACCGGGTCAGATCTGAACCGGACCGTCAGATCTAGATCTAACGGCTGCGAACGCCTAGGACTCGAGCGGCGGCGATGTGCTGGAACTCGCTCGAAATCGAGCATCCGGCCACGATTCTCAATGGGATCTAGACCAGGAGAAAGAGGGGTGCACGGCGAACACGTCTAGGGTGTCATCATGGTGGATAGTGCGGCGGTGACGTCGCGCGGCTCGGCGAGGCGGCACGACAGCGAGGGCGCAACTCTGGTGAGCTCGTCCGCGCAGAGGAAGCCACGGGAGAGCACGGGAACTCCACGAGCAGCCTCCTCACCTCCTTGTGGTGCTCCGGATGGTGACCTTGGTGATGGAAGGGTGACAACGACGGAGATCAACGGCGGTGGACGACGCGTGCACTCGGGCTAGGGTCGCGGCGCTGGAGAGCTCGAGGCGGGGCGCTAAGTTTGATGAGGTCTCGGGGTATGGCGGCGGCTACTTTTATAGCCAGGGAAAGTGGACCTAGGCATGCGGGCCCAAGGCGCGGGATGGCGCGGCCGGCTCGGACTTGAACCCGAGTCCCGGTCAAGTCGGGCGTGCGGGAGGCCGGAGGAGAAAGATGACAGGCGGGCCCTGCCTATCATCGGGAGGCGGCAGGTGCGGCGCAAAGGTGGGCCGAGGTGGAGGCGGGCTAGCACTAGGCTACTGCGCGGCTAGGCCGGAACAGAGACGGGCCGAAAGGGAGAAAAGAGAGGGAGGGAAAAGAAGAGGGGTTTCCTATTTGTTTAAAAGAGTCAAACAAATGAATTCAAACACAAATTTAAATTCAAGCAACTAAAAATAATGCACGAGTAGGAATGCAACAATGAACTCCTATGGTTCATTAATTTTTTTTGAAAAAGAGAAAAATTAAATACAACCTTAAAATCTTTAGACACATGCATTTAATTTCTAACAAATTTTATTAAATTCCAAAAGTTAAAAATTACATGTGCCGGTCCTTACGTCAATGGCCAGACCATGAGGTCCAACAGACCAACACAAGGGTATACCATTAACATTATGCAGGATAATTTTGTACTCAGCACAAGTAAAACTCACGTGAGAGCTACAGAAAAGAAAGAGCATAGAACTACTTGAAAAAAAATCAAGCAAACTGATTCTTAATACAATGCGAGGTGAACCCAATTTAGGACTCACTATAACTTAAGCCAAATTGATAATTCCAAGTTGCATGGAGCCGACATAAATTAAATTTCTTGGCTTCACCTATTGACAAAAAGTGTATTTTTCATCCCTCAATTATTACAAAAGTGTGACATTCGTCCTTGGTACAAATCAACCTCTTAACTAATTAAATCGGTGCATTTATCATCCCACCTTAGTTTAATATAATGGTTTAGAGTCATATAACATCGGTCTACGCCATGGCGTAATATATCATCTTACTAATACTGATTAGCAACATCAAATGTTTAGCAATATCTAATGTTGAATCAATTGCTAATAGTTCGGTGAGAATCAATTCCATTAAATTTTCTGAAATTTTTTTATAGGATAAGCAATTTAGAGGATTTATTTATTTTTTTAATTTTATATCTTCGACTAGCATATTACACGCTAGGCATGAATTATTTAAATTCTAATTCAGATGATTATGTGACATAAACCACCATTAGATGCAACTAAATCACTATTAAACTAAAGTGAGGATGATAAATGCACCGATTTAATTAGTTAAGGAGTTGATTTTCACCAAATGAAACATGAAACATGAATGTCACACTTTTACAATACAAAAATACACTTTTCCCCCTTAAGCAGATTAGCTCCTATGAAAATCTTGCGAGGCATAACATCAGCACTAGCTGTATCATCAATAGTTGCCAGCACCTGGCCAAACTTTATCGACAATTTACTTGAAGCAGCACATGAATTTGGGGATTTCAGGAGGGCTACAGTGAGGAGAGGAAGGTCCATCTCATAGAGGTGACACCGCCCCTCCAGGCTCTCCTCCTTTGGCTCCGGCGACATGTGCATCACCTCCTTCGTCTCAAGGTTGAGCAGAAGCCGCCCGGGCTGGCAGCCCATACAAATGACCACAGTGCCACTCCTCTCGCCGAAGCAATCTAGGCGCATCCAGTGAGGCGGCGCAAGGATCCCCTCCCGGACCACCACCGCACGCCGTTCCCAGCTCCGGGACCTCTCTGACAACAACACAAACATGGATATCACTAGCTCCTCAAGGACGACAAAGCTCAGCCTCCGGTCTGGTGTCAACGCCAGCAAGACATCATTTGGTCCATCACGTGGACCTTCGAGCTCTCTTGGCCCCTTAATCAGCTCTGCGCATCCCCCATCGACATCAAGTGCGAAGGCATTGTAACCAGGACACGCCAGGGAGCTTGTGTTCATCCAGTATGCAACGCGGTTGATGACCAACGGAGAACTCTCCAGGCATGAAGCTATTGGCAGGGCCGCCGGGAGCAATTCTGCTGACGGGCCCCCATGTGCCGCCCGGCGAGGTCGCCGGGAAAGGTCCTGGTGACGAGAAGAGCTGGCTTCTTACATGGTAAACCATGGTATGTCCCCAATTCTCATAGACCTGGTCAACGGCGAGCAGCTGGAAGGGGCTGCCATTCCCCGCGGCGTTCTCGCCGATGAGGATGGCGGCTGCTGAGGCGTAGACCTCAGGCGACGGGAGGAAGCAGCGGTGGCCGGTCATGGGGTTGCAGGCGCACAGATCGACGGCGCCGCGTTCGGTAGAACACCGGTACCGCCGGAGGACAAGGAGGCCGCCGTGGCAGGCGACGGGCTCCTCGAAGCATCTGAGTAGGTCGGCGTTGTCCGACAGGAAGGAGCGGATCGGCTCGCGGGGGATGACGGTTGGCGCAGGGGATTCCACGAAGCGCGTCCCCGTGGCGCGCGGGGAGTCGAAGACGCCGAGGAGGAGGGACGGGGCGAAGCCGGCGGCGCGGCGGCAGAGGAAGGCCGGGTCGTCCAGCTCCAGCATGCAGCGGCAGAGCAGCTTGCTGCTGGCGGCGCAGCGGACGAGGGTCTCGTGGTCTCAGCGCGCGAGCACCTCGCGAAGGAGGTCGCACGAAAGCGACGGCGATCCCTTTTCCGTTCCCATCGGACGTCGCCGCCGCCGCCCGTGACAAAGACAAACCGCCCTAGCCCACGCAAGAGGAGTTGTTGTTTGGATGGATCTGTAGTTTTATGAAAACTAGTTTCCGCGAAACCTATTTTATGGTAACTACCCCTAAAATCGTGTTTGGATCTCCCAACATAACTCGCAAACGAGAAAAACCTGACCTCCACAAAACCAGAAAACCGCTCCTCGGCGTTTTTAGCAGAACTTGTTTTCTGCAAACAAGGTCTGGACTCGCCTGGCAGCTCTTGCCGCCTAAGGACTTGTACTAGATTTTTTTTCCTAGTTACCAATCGAGATTGTTAGCTGCCGCCGCCCGCCGGCCGGCTGTCCAAGTGTCGAGTCGCCATCCTTCAACTTTGACCCATAGTGCTGGCTGCACAGCTGCAGCGCTGCTGTTGCTGCAGCCAGCGTTCAACACAGCACAAGCCGCAGCCGGGTGAAAGTAGTGCATGAAAAAAGCAAAATAATTAATAGAGATATGGGAGCAGTCACACGGTTTTACACAAACTCACTTCATAAATGACGCAATCCACTTCAATTGAGCTGCTCCCGTCTTCTTCTCCATCAGCCCGTTCACCTTGGTGAAGGACACGATCATCTCGTTCTCTATCACCGCCCGCGGCTGCGTCTTCCACCTAGACGACGACTGCTCCGCGCAACCAATATCTTTCTCCCTCTCGGCAACGAGCACGCACAGCTCGTCTTCCGCCGATGCCGTTGCCAGGAGGACCTGCTGCTCTGAGTGTATGCGCGGCGGAGGCTGCATGCCAGCGGAGGCTCGCCGGGAGCTTCACCGACGTCATCTTCGCCGTGTCGACGTGGTGCTTGAGGATGTAGCTTAAGCTTGCGTTGTTGGTCAGGCGGGGTACGCGAGGCTGCGCGTGGATACTATATGTTGCATATGCGACAGATAACTATATGTTGCATATATATGGATCCCGCTTGTCAGCAACACCTCCTCCTCTGCATTCTTCCGCCTCTGCTCGTTGGCTCGATCTCCGCTCGCAGCCGGCGCCGCCGTGCCGCTAGGTTAGGGTATTTGGGCACGGGGTTATTGGGGAGCTCCATTCCGACCTTAGAAAAGGGGTGGATGGGGGAGCAGGGAAGCCCGGCGCGCGGAGGTGGGTTGTGGGGCAGCGTAGTGGTGGGGCTGCCATCGCATCGGGAGGGTGGCATCTTGATAGCTGGTGGGCAGGGACTGGGCGGGGGCGGGGTGTGAGTTCTCCGGTGAGTGGCTACCGGTAGGGTTAGGGTTTGGGGTTAGGGGCTTCGAGTTCGTGCTGCTGGGGATGTGGGGTCTCTGATGAGTCCCGGCTATAGAGGGAGGGCCTTAGGCGGCGGCGGATCGACGGCAACGATGGGTTGTGGGCAGGGCGGGGTGCCGCCAGTCTCGGGTGGTGGAGGATAGTTGGTGGGTGGTGGAGGAGGCGGGGGCGTGACGGCAAGCATCAGGTTAAGGTGGTGGTGGGAACTGCCGGAGATGTTGAAGGAGGGCTATGTGGAGGAGGAGGGGAAGCAGCGGTGGCGCGTTGTCCAGCCTTCATGGGCTGTTTGGTGGACCGCGTCGTCTTGAGGCGTTGGTTAGCGATTTTGTCGCCTCAAGTGACGCCTAGCAGCTCCCAGGCTGCGCGCCTGCGCGACTGCGAGAAAAGGCTTCTCGACTGGTGGGAAGACTTCATCCAGGTACAAATGAAACTGGCCCAAGTAAGGAATCGGGGCAAGCGAGTGGGCTGTGATGTCGCCGGCTTAGGCTGCTGGTACGCGACCATGGCCCAAAACGGAACCGAATAATGGGTCTTAGGAGGACATGAGTTGGGCCAGCAAAACACGCAACAGCTTCTCTGTCCATCTCTGAAATCTCTTCAAATCTTTTTTTTAAAAGTGATCGTGCCCGTGCGTTGCTACGGGCAACAAAATTTTTATATTGTAAAATATTGGATTCAACAGGATAATAAAAATATAAAACATGTATAAATATGAAATAAGTATATCATCCAAGATTGGATTCGTGAAATAAATATAAAACAGGTCATCCAAATGCCACCCCATCTATCCTATTTTTTTGCATGTGATGCACAAAAAAAATGTTTTACAATGCCTGGTAGTCTTGTCCTACAGGCATTCGCTTCGTGCGCCAGAAGATAGATGAAAAACGCTTTGTTCCAATAGCATCAATTTCATCAATAAAATATGATGCAGAGGGCTTTCTCCTTGGCCAGCTGAAAAGCATCTCGAACAAGCTTGGCTCCATCACCGATGAACATCTGCAACAGTTCACAAAAATGTTGTTATTTACTGGTGCTTGCTGTTTGGACCCAGCAACATTTCACAGAACACGGTTAACCATTATGAGGCAAATAATGGATCCAAAACATATCCTGATCTAATGCAATACCCAAAATGTCATCATTAGACCCAAAAACATTGCAGAGTTTGCAGTGGAAATCAAAGTTTTCACACAGTAGAATTAAGTAAATAAGTTGTTTATTACTTTATCAGGACCAACTGTAACCCTTCCATCACGCAAAAATAAAGTGTTAAAATGATTTGAGTAGAGAATCGATATGATATTTGAGTGCATTCAAATTTGAAATGCAAGATAATCCTAGAATTGTTGTCAACATCTCTTAACATAAAAGTACCTGAACAAGTTGCGGACCAGCCAGTTTTAGAAAGTGCATTAAACTGACCTGTCACCGGCAAACTCCCTCTTTTCGATATCAAACGCATCCATACCAACATACATGAAAAGAAAAATCTCAGCAATGAAGGACAAAGTTGCAAAGGCATGCCTGAGTAGATAAAAAAGTCCAAAGAAAATCAATTGGTATCTTTTTATTTAACTTGCTATGAACATTACTGGTGGAATAAATTATGGAGTGAGTATGATTACTTGGTTGTCACTCTTGAGCTCTTTGTCACATTATGCCAAGTGTAGTGTGGCATCACAATACCACAGAAAAACACAGTGAAAATGCCACTCAAGTCTAGCAACCGCCAAGACCAAAGAAACATAAAATTGATGAGTTAAGTATTTTAAAAAAAATAAATGAAAAGTGTAAGACACGCACGAATAATCATTATATTACCTCGCCTAAGGTGTTAGAACCTCCTTGTATACAATATTCTTCGTATACGTGCCATCTACTGTTGGTACCCTTTTCTTCTTCTCTGAACTACCTTTTTGTTCATTGTATACGTGCCTTCTTCGCCTCGGACTACTCCAACGTTCCGCTCAGGGGTCGGATACTCCCGACCCCAGGACTCGGGGTCGAGCGAGGCGGAGCTTCACTCGGGGTCGGGCGAGGCGGAGTTCCACCCTCAAGGGGTTGGGCACATCCGACCCCGGGACCAAGGGGTCGGGAGCATCCGACCCCGGGACCAAGGGTCGGCCGAGGCGGAGTTCCACCCTCAAGGGGTCGGGCGTATCCGACCCCGGGACCAAGGGTCGGGCGAGGTGGAGTTCCACCCTCAAGGGGATGAGGACACCACGAGTACATCTACACCAGCAGCACCTCAGGCGCCTCCAGTTGCTCCTCCACCTCAGGCGCCTACAGTTGCTCATCCAGTTGGGCCAATCACTCGAGCCCGTGCGAGAGAATTAAACTTCATCATGCTGTTAAGGAACGAAGGCCCATCGGAATAAGAAGATGGCCCAACAGGGCAGCCCAGGTGGGGCGCCTAGGGTTGGGCGCCGTGACCCCTTGGGACTCCAGGGGCTGCGCCCCCTTTATTTAGTCCGAGTCCTTTTTGTTTACGACTTGAGTTTTGTTTTACATCTAGCTTTAGCTACTCTTGAACACGCGCAAATACGCGCTGTCCTTGTTGATTCAGAACTCCACCTTCGAGTGATATTTAGATTGCTCGCCTCTTGTTCTTGTTCGTTCTTCGATTGCGGACAGGAATCGATCTTCGTGATCAGGCTGATCTCGCACCGGCGAGGTTGGTAACCATCGGGAGTTGGTTCAGCGATTGCATTGGCGCTTCGGGTTCGCTCGTCGTAGTCGGATCGTGAGGGTCTACTTCCACCAAGTCGAATTTATCTCCACTCACCGAAAGATCGGGCACTCCGACTCTATCATCGGGCGCATCCGACCCCGGGACCAAGGGTCGGGCGTATACTCAGAATTGGACTGCGGGTTGATATCACGAAATGTCAGGGGTTTTTTTGAAAAATAGCCTCGGACTACTCCAACGTTCCGCTCAGGGGTCGGACACTCCCGACCCTAGGACTCAGGATCGGGCGAGGCGGAGCTTCACTCGGGGTCAGGCGAGGCGGAGTTCCACCCTCAAGGGGTCGGGCGCATCCGACCCCGGGACCAAGGGTCGGGCGAGGCGGAGTTCCACCCTCAAGGGGTCGGGCGCATCCGACCCCGGGACCAAGGGTCGGGCGTATACTCAGAATTGGACCATAGCAGCTGCATTTTATTTTTGGTTTCTGAACTATATCTACACACATCAACAGTGGCAATTGATTTAGACACTAAGCACTAAGTAGACAATACAAAATCGATTGTCAGACCAAGACAAGTGGGATCAAACAAAGAGCAATGATGATAGTGAAAGGATATTCAGTCTTGTAAGGTCCGGCTACTCATTTATGTAAAGCAAGAATCAAACTTCTTACATGAGATGATCAAGAACAGGCTGAGTTTCCCCTCACGCTCCTAGCTTGTACCAAAAACAGTTGCTCTTCTGAAGCCTGCACATGACAAATCAGTACCTATTAAAGGATAATAAAACCATCAATTTATATCAGTTGCTCCTTTGAAAGTAGCAAAAAAAATGACTTGTAGTTGTAACTCAAATGATCATGAAGCCTTTTCTTGACAGGAAGGCAAGGCAGAATCGAAATTAATAACACAAAATTATTGATTAAAATCGAAAAAACTCTTGTGTGAGCACCTTGTCTGCAAGCGTTTAATGCAGCGTGTGCTTTAGGGCTGATGAACAACCAGCTACTGTATTGATATTAGCGAAGTTAAACTACAGAATGATATGATCAAATGAAACATTCTCGATGTGAGAAAAGGCATTACTCATACCCAAACTGGTGCCCAAAAGATCTGCTAACCGGAGTCATCAAGCGGCTCTCATCTAATATATGTGTACAACCTCTGCATTTGAACACAAGGCAAATGAATTCACATGTTCTGGATGGAAGAGGAGAATGGCCTCACCTTGATTGGCCTACAGGATTTACCAGGACATGCGGCGATAGGGAGACGACGTGCGGGCGGCAACTGAGAGTTGCTGCAAACAAAACATGAACGTCACACAAAGTTCAGATGCACGACAATCAAAGAAACTAATAAGTACCGTGATCAGACCTGACGAACTGAAGAAGTACAAAAGGCATTTGGCGTGCTGCGGAGATCCGGCCGGCGACTCAGGGAGGGGTGGAGTCGCTTGCGGCGATGCGGCGACTCAAGATGGGGCCGCGGCTTCTAGTGGCGCGGAGGTGAGGAAAGGGAGGGGTGGTGGATGGCGACGGGTGACGGAGGGAGTGGTTGCGCCGGCTGCGGCTTCTGGCGGCGCGGAGGCGAGGAAAGGGAGGGGCGGCGGTGGATGGCGACGGCAGGATGGCGACGGGCGACGGAGGAAGTGTTGGCGGCAGCAGCGGCTTCTGGCGGCACGGAGGCGAGGAAAGGGAGGGGCGGGATGGCGATGGGCGACTGAGGGAGAGTTGTGGCGGCGGCGGATGGATCCGCGACTCAGGGAGGGGCGGAGCCGCTTGCGGCGATGCCGGCGATGCGGCGACTCAGGATGGGGCCGCGGCTTCTAGCGGTGCGGAGGTGAGGAAAGGGAGGGGCGGTGGATGGTGACGGGCGACGGAGGGAGTGGCTGCGCCGGCTGCGGCTTCTGGCAGCGCAGAGGCGAGGAAAGGAAGGGGTGGGATGGCGATGGGCGACTGAGGGAGAGTTGTGGCGGCGGCGGATGGATCCGCGCGGAGGGAAACAGACGGAAGAGGAAGCGCGTGCGCCGCAACTCACGGAATTTCCAGATGAACGGCTCCGCGCGGAGGGTAGTGGAAGCGGACGGCTCAAAATATCCGGAGCGAGGGACATCGTCCGACGGCCTAACGACGGACCGCATTTTTGTGTCCTCTTTGCTTTTTTTTTTATAGTAGAGATTAAACCATACTATCTCTGCAAGATTCTTAACGCAAGTAGCATATCCTATTAGACTAGCCCGGCAAACATGGTCAAACCCGAGCATAAGACCTCAGCGCCCCCTTAACATTTCGACAATGCCAAGAATTTATGGAAAGCATTGGAGAGAACAATAACTTATGGAAAGTGATCACAGAACATTTAGGAAAAGAAAGATATGCTGTATAATTTTGGTGGCCCAGATGCGATCGGTTTCACACGAGCACCACGAATACCCCCTGCCTGGCCGGTTACAAAAAGAAAATCACCTGAATTCTGAGGATCCACATGTCAACCCTAAGGAATCCGAGGTCCAAACAAGAAGAAATCGCTACCAAAACCAGAGGGGGTTCATTCAAAACCGCCCTCGACGGAGGGAGAGCGGCGGCGGGAGAAAGAAGCCGAGCAAAAGGGTGTGGCGGCTTCTCGTCCAGGCGCGCCAGATTCAGGTAGAAATTCTTCTCTCTCCCTTTCTTCTTTCAGTTCAGAATCATCCGCCAAACTGTATACATCTTCGGTCGCTTACTTCACCCATCTTCCTTTCTTTTTTTTTCCCGAATTTAACCTCGAAGACAGTGCCCTCGCAGTGGTTTTCTTTCAGCTTTCAGTTCTTTCTCTGTTGTCTCCCTTCTGTATCCCTATTGCTAGAAAGGGTATGGTTTCGTACCTCCGTGTCGTGGATTCTGAAATCAGGGGGAAATTTTCTGCATGTTGAGTTCTTGGTTAGGAGCAGAGTTGTTAGCTTGATTAGGAGTAAGCAGACTGGTTTATCACGGAAAAAAGCACTTCATCTTCACGAGCTTTTATATAAAGTAAATGATTTCTGCATGCTGGTGTAACTCTGAAACTATTGGGGATTGCTGGGTGAGTTTACTTCAACAACAGAAATTCTTAATTTTCATTTAGCATCAGGAACAGAGTACTTTGGGGGTCTCGTTTCCTAATATATTTCCCCCTAAAAACATCACTGGAGTAAAGTTTAACCCCGCATAAAATTTCCACATGTCCAAATGCATCATTGTGTAATCTGAGCGGCGGTCATAATGTCAATATTTACGTTTGAAACGAAAGCAAATTTCTTTGCATATCACTATCTCACCTTCTCTACTCTGACCAAGTGACCATTTCTGAGATCACTATGAAAGCCTGTCATTATGTGAATGGACTTAGTTTCCTTGAAGTACTGCGAGAACTGATGACACAAGCCTGCCTGTTTCCTTGACTAGAGCCTCAGTTTGATTTTAGTGGTCCATTGGTTATTTGGTGTAGTTCTTTTTCCAGAATTTATCTGACCACTAAAGAAATGGAATTTTCCCCCTTATTGGGGCACCTGAACTTGTTTAGTGATATACCGAAAACAACACCCGGACATTAGGGCACTTTCGTAGATGGGAGTAGGTTCCTTTTCTTTATATATAAAAGTCCACATGTAGCTGAAGTGGTTAGCAAAAGCAGTGTTGTGTTAGGAAGTGGATCAGATATAAAATCCTGGTCAATTGTGAGAAAGTGCCTTTGAATAACAAATACAGTGACACATTCTGTGGGGATACTTTTCAGAATACTGAAATATGAAAAATTAATTACGTCATGTATGATGTGAAGTCAAGATTGTTTCATTTGAGTCACTTATTTATCATAGCAGAACACATTAGTTTGATCCTGTCAACTTGATTTGCCGATATTAATTGCTTGTGTAACATCGATGTCACAATGTTAATGGATACTTCAATCCAATATGTAAGGTGTGATTCTGGCTTATCTTCCTTCTGGTTTGTCTGCAATACCTTGTCTTGACTGCAGGTGCTACCATTTTCTTATTGTTTTCCTGGAAAAACTCAATAGCTTTGCTAGTGTTTGCCGATTTCCCACTAACAGTTCTTATTTCTGTCAATGCTAGGTCGAATCAATCTTTTAGGGTGACATAAAATGAAGGACAGCGAGGGGACCCATGATTTTGATGGTTCTGAGCTTGACAAGAAGGCAACTTCACTTCATAATCAGTTCTTGATGCAGTTATCATTGTATAGTTCCAATGATGTCATCATGCACAGGGTGGAAATTGCAACTTCTCCTTGTCCTGACAAGGAGGTTTCATCAGCCATCCTTAATTTGCCACTAAAGAGTCTTAAGCGGGATGCAACTGAGGAGGAGGCGATTAGATGGAGACTTGAAAAGAATGGCTTTCCCTTTGTCCTTTCAGACTCGGAGTGTGGTGATTCTTCATATGATAGCTCTTTCAGCGAGCAGTCATCTACAATCAGTACCCCAAGTACACCATTCACAGTACAGTCAGATACTCAGTCTGAGGATCTTGACAGAACAGATATATGGGTCTCTTCTTTAGATCTTGATGCAGAGGATTCTGCTTTGCTGCCAGGCAAGGAACAGTTTCTTGATATTCTCGATTCTGACTTTCCCAGTCCTTCTTTCAGTGCAGTCAGAAGCCTCCAATGTGGTCCTCCCAGTTCTAGTGCAGGAACATCGCAAAGGAAAGAAGCTAACGACTCTGATGAGCCAATATTCTGGCCATTTGAGCGCACTTGCTACAACAGTCCTGAATTTGACAAATTTCTCAGTGTGTCGCCTCGTAGAAACACAATGGATATTGGGTATGCTGAAGTTCGTCAGTTAAATCCAGTCTTGCAGAGGCTCCATAAGAACAAACTTGCTTCAGCAAAGAAGAGCGCTGAACTGCATAGAGGGACTACCAATTCAGGCACAAAAGGAACCAAAGCCTCCTCTCAAGCGAAGATTCAGAAGGCGCCAGCAGTTCCCTCCAGGTTGAGCAGGACAACAAAAGCGTCTGCACCCTCCAGTCACCAGGTGCCAAGCAACTGTCAGAGAAGAAGGCCGCCTCACTTGAAACTTGGCGCCCCAAGAAGGGTCAGCGCTCCAAAGTTACAGACAGATCAACCTCTTAAAGAGACTGGAGCACGCGACACCCAAAAACTAGCGGACAAAAAGAGTCGGATCGAAGAGTTGATTGGATTGGATGAGTTTGATGGCCATGAAGGCATCGGTTTGGATTCTCCAGATTACCAATTCAGTCTATGGCTGTCTCCAAAATGTCATGATACAACAATCAAGCATGAGCCATCTGCATAGGTCCTTCCATAGTTCTGTAGCTATCAGCAGCCTTCTGTACGATACCATGCCACAGTACGTTGTAGCAAAGGCAATCAGCAGCCTTCCTTGCAGCATGGTTGTTGTCCAAGTTTGCAAAGACGTATGTCTGCATCCGTAAGAGCAAGTGCAGCAGTACAAGTGGCACTTGTGTTCTTCAGAGAATTCGTCCCGTGGGCGTGGCGGCTTGTTTGGCAGGCGGAGAACTATTCAGATTTCAGAGGTTCTCAAAATTTCGTTCAGATTCAGTGAGTGGATTCAGATGTCACCAAAAGCTTGAAAGCTGTCGCTTCCGTAGCAGAAGCGCACACTACAAAACTCTTCTGTTCAGAAACTGATGGCCTACGAAGCTCTGGCGCCGGCGTCAAGGAGAAGGAACACCCATCTCAACAGTGCCCATGTCAAGATTTTTGTGTGCGTGTATATTCATCTTATCTGCCGACCACATCGCTGTAAAAGATCAGAAAGAGAAATGTGTATGAGACGAAATGGTTTGTTATGTGACTGAACGCATTGATGCTTACAGTTTGGCAAGAGAAAAGTATTTTGTACTATTTCATTCCTCTTTCGGGTAACATCAGTGGGTTGTTAGTTTGCATATGTGAATGTAGCTCCAGTCTACATGCCGTACTCTATACTGGGATTCAATCATTTTATTTCTGAAAAAAATAAGCGTTAGGTACTCATTGCTTTAAGTTTTTTTTTTTATAAATGTTTGTTTTCATCATGAACTTGGATGCACTCGAATCGCATTCCACCCTACATTGAAGAAGGTGGTCCTATGAAATTTTGATCTAATTCTCGGTCATGCTGAACCATGCCACTTGGGCTCCACCATCATCTAAATTTTTTTCTTATGTACAATTTAAATATAATAGAGAGAAAATTAAAATAAATGTGCTTCCTTTTCTTTGGAGTCCTAAGTCAATTTTGTCAACAATACTGTTTGTCCCCCAAACATTTGCAATGCAAACACTCAAGAACACCGCTGATTCTGTTCTCACAATGGGAAAAAAATCTGTTACCCCCAAAAAAATATCTATCGCAGTGCATGGCACGAACAAAATTGCCGAATTGTCAAAAAATTCCCATCCTCAGAAATGCAGAAAACATAAAATAGAAAACTTAGGAAACAGACAAAAGGCAGAATCAGGAGCCTGGACGAAAGGAGGAGAAAGAGAGGGAGGGGGAGAACAATCTTGTGTTCTCTTTTTTGTTGGGCACTCAGCCAAAGCCAAGCAAGCGGCCCCCTTATCTCCAGGGACCAGGGGAGGACGCAACACCAACGCACCGCCCTTCCACCACCTCCTCCCCTCTCTCCTCGGAGGTGAGCGCCACCATCGCTTCTCTCTCTCTCTCTCTCTCTCTCTCTCTCTCTCTCTCTCTCTCTCTCTCTGAATTCCTCGTTCTGCGATTGGGTAATTTCTTGTTCTTGGTTGCGTGCCCGAAACTCTCATCGAGGATTCGCGTTCTTCGATTGATGGATGGGCAATCACCGGTTGTCGGGGGTGGGCTGTGATTCCTGACCCTGAATCTGTAGATTGTTTTGTGGAAAAAGTTTTGATTTTTATTCTGTTTTGGTTCTGGATAAGATGCATGGCTGATCTCCCTCTCCCTCTTTAGTTATAACCGATGCCAATGTGAGGTTGAAACATTATTTAATTCGATCGATGGGCGCAGTTCATGGATGCGATCCCTTTCTGTAACCGGGGGAACAGGTCTTTCCCCCCAAATCCAAATGTTTCTTTCTTTTGCGGATGTACAGTCCATGTCCATCCAGATTTTACGGATTAATTTGGTAGGAAGCGGAGTTCTGTAGCGCACTTTATTTTCCAACTTTTAGCACAGTTTGTTTTTGTGATTTGTTTGGGGTATTAACTGGAGGATGGGTGAAATTTCGAAAATTGGCTGTACTGCTGTGAATGTTTTGATTTCAGTCATTGTGTCCATCTGAGATTTTTGGAGGATTGGTATTAACTATTCCTAAACTATCTAATGTCTTTGCACAGGTTAAGGGGCAGCACTTCTGACCATGGCAGGGACTTTACTCCAGTCAGTTGCCCTTGGAACAACGTTCGGGGGTCGCATAAGCACCCAGCGATGGAGGTCCCATGGCACCAGGAGGCCTGCCTCTATGTTGGCAATGTCTCTTAGCCGCCCTGTCAAGATGTCAGCATTCGTCGGCCTAAGATCAGTACATAGCTTCTCGGTGACACCAACGGTGTCCAATTCCAGGTCGGCAGTTGCATCTTACAGATCCTCTCGACGGACAAGACGTTCTCGCTTTGTTACTCGGGCGATGTTTGAGAGGTTCACGGAGAAAGCTATTAAGGTCATCATGCTTGCGCAAGAGGAAGCGAGGCGCCTGGGCCACAACTTTGTTGGTACCGAGCAGATTCTCTTAGGTCTGATCGGAGAGGGGACTGGTATTGCAGCAAAGGTGCTCAAGTCCATGGGTATAAATCTCAAGGATGCACGTGTGGAAGTGGAAAAGATCATTGGGCGGGGCAATGGCTTTGTTGCTGTTGAAATACCATTCACACCACGCGCTAAACGTGTTTTGGAGCTCTCACTGGAGGAAGCTCGCCAATTAGGTAGGTTAATCAAGGCTTCTTTTTCTTTTTTTTTTCCTTACCCTGATGCCTTAAATTTCAGTTCCTATTCGCTCTAATTAACTGCTAGAACTAAATCAAACTAGAAGGAATTGCCAACTGTGTATGCTTCTCATGGTTCTTGTGATACCCTTTTGTCTTGTCTTCTATTTCCTTAATTTGCAACTTGCATCAGATTAAAATCTAGAAGGATTGTCTCTGTTGACCAACATTTTGTAGCCCCAGAATGGAGTTTCCTTTTCTGATTACTTCCAGATTTAGGCATTTTTTCTAGTGAGTCCTGATAAAAAGCTCCCAGACAGCCTTTTCTTTTAATGAAAGATTTTGCTGAAAATATTGGGTAGAGTTTGTGGACTTTTGGATATGAAGATATCAAATGGCGTCTTGACATAGATACAAGTGCAGTTTCCCTTAAATGTATTCGACACATCATTCTTAACTGACATAAGAGGGATCCTGATTTGATAATGGACAGGTCATTGCACTATTTGTATGCAATTGATCTTCCATTTTTGTCTATCGTGCCACTTTTTAAGGAATGGAAGTTGTGAATGTGTGCAATGGGCATCATAATCTCATAGAATAACCTTATCGCATTGCTATTTTTGTATCTTCATTATGCATATTTGGCTATTTGCATCATTACGGGCCTGTTTGTTTTGCATCATCCAATATATTACTTTTGTCCCTTTTAACAATTCAGGTCTTAAGATGGAATTGAATCCATTGTCTTGCTTTGTCTATTGTAAAAAAAAATATTTGTCATTGACCAATTGTATATGTAAAATCATCCCACCCTGCTTTCTCATTTATTATGGTGGATTTACTTCCTATGTTGATAATTGTCAAGACATTTATCTTAACCAGAATACCATTTCCTTCTATGTATCGTATCATAGTGCACTTGATTTTTGACAAGTTCTGTATAAGATTTTTTTCGAGCACTAAACGCTTCCCTTTCCAGGACACAATTATATTGGATCTGAGCACCTGCTTCTTGGACTGCTTCGTGAGGGTGAAGGTGTGGCGGCTCGTGTACTTGAGAGTCTCGGAGCTGACCCCAGCAATATCCGTACACAGGTAAACTATATCTGGTGTCTGTTTCTAAAATGATGAAGTACTCTGTTTGAAAACAAATTTTGTTTAATTAGCATGTTTTCAATATCATGGATCTCTAGGTTATCCGAATGATTGGTGAGACCACAGAAGCTGTTGGTGCTGGAGTTGGAGGAGGGAGTAGTGGTAATAAGATGCCTACGCTCGAGGAGTATGGAACTAATTTAACAAAATTAGCAGAAGAGGTAATTTTTCTGTCCTCCTGTATTATAATAAGCACAAGTGCTGGAAAAGAAGTATTCAGTAATATTTATCATATCTGCAGGGAAAGCTAGATCCTGTTGTTGGTAGGCAGCCACAGATTGAGCGTGTGGTACAAATTTTAGGTAGACGAACGAAGAACAATCCCTGCTTGATTGGAGAGCCTGGTGTTGGAAAGACTGCAATTGCTGAAGGACTGGCTCAACGCATTTCTACAGGCGATGTGCCTGAAACAATAGAAGGGAAAAAGGTAGCCTCTTTTGCATCATTTCGGAGCAAATACACAATATGTTTCTATTTTTACTATTTTGCTTAATTGATTCTGCAACTTATGTGAACATATGAGCTTAGGAATAAGCTTTTGCTTTTATGCACTTCTGTTTTGTTGTGTATGGCATATTTATGCTACTCTACATGAGGGTGCATGCACATATTGCTCTTTTCTTTCTCATTTTAGTTGAGTAGCCCCGTACAGTTGGCATTCTAGTATGTAGGTACAATGTTAATCATTGAAGAGCCTGCTTGATATTTCGAGTCATATTAGCCCTATATTTAAGCATTCAAAATGTTGTAGAATTTTCTAATCATCTGCACTGACCCCAACAATAATTGAGCAAATAAAAGAGCAAAGTATGCTGTATTCATACTTATTTGCGACACGTTATATTAGAATTGTAATTTGTAACTGATTAATCTATGGAAGACATTATGAAGATCATACCTTTTATTTTTCTGCTTTGTTTCTGCATTCTTTTGATGAGATTGTGAGGAAATGATGGATATTTCTTCAACCAATTTACCGCAGGTCATTACCCTTGACATGGGACTTCTTGTTGCTGGCACAAAATACCGTGGAGAATTCGAAGAAAGATTAAAGAAGCTGATGGAAGAAATCAAGCAAAGTGACGAGATAATACTCTTTATTGATGAAGTTCACACTCTGATAGGAGCAGGAGCAGCAGAAGGTGCTATCGATGCTGCTAACATTTTGAAGCCAGCATTAGCAAGAGGTGAACTACAGGTGCGTAGATAAGATTACATGTTCCTATGTTGTGGTTAATTTTCTGTTTTCTTTTCTTTTGCGCAAGTGAAGTATCTTCTTTTCCTTCAACATGAGTTTTTTCATCGCTCTTCCTTGTCTTGAGGTTGTTACAACCAACTTGTTATGTCTAATTTCAGTGCATTGGAGCGACTACACTTGATGAATATAGGAAGCACATTGAGAAAGACCCAGCCCTGGAAAGGCGTTTCCAACCCGTGAAAGTGCCAGAGCCAACAGTAGATGAAACCATAGAAATTCTCAGAGGACTTAGGGAACGATACGAGATCCATCATAAACTTCGTTACACTGATGAAGCTCTGATTGCAGCTGCAAAGCTTTCATATCAATACATCAGGTGTGTCACTTCAGCTGATCATGTAAACAAGTACAAGCAAAATACCCTGGAACCTTAGCTAACATCTCAGAGAAACTAGTGCACTTCATTTCTGACTATGTTCATGGATGATTTAACTCTGCTACTATGCTGCATCTTTATCATCACCTGACAGCATATTTTGTTTGCAGTGATCGTTTCCTCCCGGACAAGGCAATTGACTTGATTGATGAAGCAGGTTCCCGTGTTAGGCTACAGCATGCACAGGTAAAAGTATCCCGAGGCATCTGCTTTCGTTTATTTTTTATGCTTAATTTTTGCATGCCCAAAACAATTTTAAATCGAACTTTTAGTGCAGGTTCCTGAGGAAGCAAGAGAGCTTGACAAAGAGCTCAAACAAGTCACAAAACAGAAGAATGAAGCTGTTCGTAGCCAGGATTTTGAAAAGGTAACTGACTAGGTTTACTAAATTTCACATCTATTTCATGTTGTGATGCAAACTGAAATGGTACCAGGCCTCTCCTCCTGGCAGATGATATTACTCCATAACTTCCATCCACCATAACTGCTTTATGGAAAACATTCACTTGTATATACAAAATATTTAGATATATAGTTGGTAGATGACAGATACTTTTGGATGATTCAGCAATTCTTGTTCCTTTCATCAGTGTTCTATTTGAGTGATATTCTCTATTTTCCATTTTAAGATGTAATATACGAGTTAAAAAAAATTGCTGCACTTTTGACTTTAAATAGTTATCACTTGTCAGTGAGAGTAAAATTTAATTGTTTATTTCACTTGACTTTAAAATTGTTTATTTGACTTTAAATAGTTATCACTTGACTTTAAAATTTGATAACGTGCAATTTCACTTGTCTCTGATTCTGCCTTTGTTTATTTAACTGTTTTCCCTGCTTTCGTTACATATGTTGATGCCTATGCTCTGCCTTTCTGCCTGTACTTTTGTTTACTTAATTGTGTGTACCTTTTTCCCCAATGCTCACAGCTAAATTCTGTTCTTTTTTGGGTATTGCCATTAGGCTGGAGAGCTGCGAGACCGTGAAATGGAATTGAAAGCCCAGATAACAGCTTTCATTGACAAGAGCAAAGAGATGAGCAAAGCAGAGGAGGAATCTGGAGAGACAGGACCTATGGTTAATGAAGCAGATATCCAGCACATAGTATCGTCATGGACTGGCATTCCAGTGGAGAAGGTTTCCAGTGATGAATCTGATAAGCTTCTTAAGATGGAAGAGACTTTGCACAAACGTGTCATTGGCCAAGATGAGGCTGTGGTAGCTATTAGTCGTTCCATTCGCCGTGCTCGTGTGGGCCTCAAGAACCCCAACAGGCCGATTGCAAGCTTTATCTTCGCAGGTCCCACCGGTGTTGGGAAGTCAGAGCTCGCTAAGGCCCTTGCTGCCTATTACTTTGGCTCTCAGGAGGCTATGATCCGGCTTGATATGAGTGAATTCATGGAGAGGCACACAGTTTCCAAGCTGATCGGTTCACCTCCAGGATATGTTGGATACACTGAGGGTGGCCAACTGACTGAGGCAGTTAGAAGGCGCCCATACACAGTTGTGCTCTTTGATGAGATTGAGAAGGCACACCCTGATGTCTTCAACATGATGCTCCAGATTTTGGAAGACGGGAGGTTGACCGACAGCAAGGGAAGAACAGTGGACTTCAAGAACACCCTCCTAATCATGACCTCGAACGTCGGGAGCAGTGTCATTGAGAAGGGTGGGCGTAAGATTGGTTTTGACCTCGACTCCGACGAGAAGGACAGCAGCTATGGCAGGATCAAGAGCCTCGTCATTGAGGAGATGAAGCAGTACTTCCGCCCCGAGTTCCTCAACCGTCTCGATGAGATGATCGTCTTCAGGCAGCTCACCAAGCTCGAGGTCAAGGAGATCGCGGATATTATGCTCCAGGAGGTCTTCGACCGACTCAAGGCCAAGGACATCAACCTGCAGGTTACTGAGAAGTTCAAGGAGCGGGTGGTGGATGAAGGCTACAACCCCAGCTACGGTGCACGGCCGTTGAGGCGGGCTATCATGAGGCTGCTGGAGGACAGCCTTGCGGAGAAGATGCTCGCTGGGGAGGTCAAGGAGGGTGACTCTGCCATTGTGGATGTTGACTCAGAGGGGAAGGTCATCGTGCTCAACAGCCAGGGTGGCATACCGGAGCTCCCAACTCCGGCAGTCACGGTTTAGATCGTACATAACAGATGACAAAATAGTTGAGTTTTCGTTTCAAACACATAATCATATAGCTAGCGGATAACTGTGTATATTAGTGGTATAGTCGAAGGAAAAATCGATGTTGCCTGTGAATTCCCATTTCAAATTCAAGTATTTTTGTCTCTGAAATTAATCTCACATGGAATGATAACGTGTGGAGACTGGTTGCCCTTTTTTTGAAGTGACGAGCATATGGAATGGTATTGAATTGCACTAAAATTTACCATCGTCTATACGAGAGAAATATTAAGGAAATATGATGGCCATCGTCAGTACTGTTGGTAAAACTGAATATTTAGTGCCAGTGTATACCGTACGAGGAGTAATCTTTTTTAAAAAAAAATCAAGTACTTCGTCACTTACAAATTGTAACACAAACCATGCTATTTTAAAAATAATTTGACATTTGTTTAGAGTTGAAGTTTGAAGATTGGTCAAAATGGTTCGGTTAGTATGAATAATTAATCTTGCGTTCGGTATTTGAGTCTGAATATAACTTGTGATTGAATTCCCTACTTTGTAAATCGCAAGTCGTCTATCTACCTACTCCGAGATGTTTGATGTGGGCCCAAGTGGGCCAAATTTCTCTCCTTCCATCTACCATATGTGAGTCAGCACCACCACCACCGTTGGAATATTTGCTACGAACAAAAATAAATTGTGTGTCACTTGAATTTTGTGTCACTTCAATTTGGATAGTAAGATGGTGTTCAATTGATCTAAAACTTTGATATGAGTAGGGGATTCATGGAAATACATGCCTATACAAAAATCCATGCATTGTAATTAAACCTATAGTTTGGGAGATATGAATTGATTTGAAGGGGATGGATCCGCGACTTCTTTGTTCGATTGTGCCAATATAATTTGCCGACTAGATCTTTCGGAGGTGCTCATTGGGGTAAGGTTGCGTGCGTGTGTTAGCAGGGGCAATTATGCGTGCGTGTATGTGGCGTTTTATTTAATTTTTGATTTTTTTTCCTCGGACCTGACAATCCATCTCATTTTAGCATCCATGAAATCTAGGAGAGGGCTCTCTCCTTATTCCCTTTCTTGTAAACAAAAATTGTTGGCATCTTACTAGACAACAAAGTATATATCTGCGCGGCATCTTATTACAAGTACTATTTCCAGTGTAAAAATTGTAGACAATGTGCCTGGTCTTTACTGACCAACCAGGTCAGCGTAAATCTTTCTCCTGGACTCGGTGAGCCTCTCCATCTCACTCATCGCCGCTGCACCGCCATTGCCGCCGCTCCTCCTCAGCTTGGCAACATGGTTGTCAATGCTTTTGATCTGCACACAAACAAATATAATCCCCATCACCGGTTGATTAAACATATGAAAGAGAAAAAATCATCAGAAAATATTAGTAAAGGAGATTAGGACGAAGCACATAATTAAATTAAGGAGAGCTAGGTCATGTGAACTTGTGGTTACTTTTCGGTGAGGCCAGCGAGGTACGTTGAACCTGCGGCTGGTGGTCTTGAGGACGGTGGCGCAGACGCCGAGGTGCTTGGCGGCCTCGGTCATGGGGAGGTGGAAGTAGCGCGCCAGGTCGCTCAGCTGCAGATTGCTCGCTCTCTCCCTCTGCAAATTAAAAATGTTAAACTAGTTGTAAATTTGTAATTCCAATGTTAACTAACCGTAGCTGAGGTGTAACAAACAATTTGTGTGCCAGAAAACAGTAGATCCAGTGGAATGATCACGTGTCATAGATACCTGGATCGCAAGTGCACTCCTGCCGCCAACCGGGCGAACCTCCCGTTGCTCCTGCTCGTTATCAGCACTTGGTTCAGAAGGCCCTATACATTTGAAACAGTAATCTTTATTCATAAGTCGTAACTGATAAACTGAATATGAAACTTAAACCCTAGATAGCTAGAACCTAATGCAAAGGGCAAGAAGATCAGAAGAGCTGATGCAGTGATGCACAATCCAACCTGCTGCTGCTGCTGCTGCCGGCGCGTCGCCCTGCTCGACGGGAGGATGTGCAGCAGCATCAGCAGCACCGGCGAGTTCTTGATGCTGATGATCACCACCACCATTTTCCACTGCTGCTGCTGCCATTATTTCCCCTTCACAGCGGTCGTCGCCGCCTTCAACGTTGCCGCCGCCGTAGCTCATCCTGGTGCAGAGGGCGTCGTGGAACGCCGAGACCGAGTCATGGATGACGGTGTAGCCTCCGCCAGCGCGTTGCTGGGCGTAGCCCGTCAGGTAGCGTTTCACCCACTCGTAGTCCCGGCACCTGAAACTATGCGCTTCAACCAAATTACTGCTAGTAGATGCACTGCAAAAGCATTCGAGAAATTTGCCACAACATGAAATTCGAGTCTCTCCAACTTACTCAATGTTGGACTGATGCGTCAGTGATGTTGCCATGCCCTCGGAATTGATGCGGTACACCTCCAGTGTTGCATGGTAGAACACCCCGGCGGCCCCATGGATACTAAGCTTTGTCGCCTCAAACCCTAGAAATTCGCAAGAAGCCAGATGTATAAGCATTCGTGATTGATCGGCATCCATGGACGATCCATGTCGTCGGTACGTGTGTCTACCGTTAGAGTGCAGAACTTCTCGCAGCAATTGGCAGCCGGTGCAATCTAACGCGTTCTGGTGCGTGGCCGCCGGCGATGACGTCGATGCGGTCGCCGATGTGCTAGCGCCCACGTCTTGCGCCCTGCTAGGAGAACCGGTGGTGACGCCGGCATTGTGTGTAGGAGCGCTGTTGCCGACGGAGTCGTTGTTCGACTTCGCCGGACACTCCAGGAGATTATTGTCGCCGGAGGGAGAGGGACCAGCGGCGACGTTCTGCGCCTGTGCTGCCAGCGGCGGCGGGTCAAGGACGACGGCGGCCATGTCGAGCAAGTACATGACGTCGTCGAAGTCGTCCTGCATAAGGAACGGGTCGTAGGGCCCTTCCCAGGCGGCACCTTCGCCATGCCCGTCCGCCATTACGAGACGTGATCGACGGTGGCCGGTGGGAGAGGGCGCGGTGCACAGGCCGGCCGCCAGCCGCCGCGGGGCGAGGCCGCGCGCTGAGCGGCGGGCGGGTGAGGGCGCAACGGAGACGCAATGGCGCGCGAGAGAGGGTAGCGGTTTTTGATGAAGGGGAGGAAGCGGTTAACCCCTGTGTCAGGCCGTTTACGCTGTCTTGTCTTACCGCCGCGTGTATTTACGCGATCACACTGACCTGCATTTCTTTCCTTCTGTACCATTTTCGTGTTTATTTCCATTAGTAGAAAATCTAAGGTTTGAATTCAATCGTGGGAGTAATTAACTTGAATCCATTATCTAAAAAAGGAACTTGAATCATTTTTAATGAAGGTTGTGTGCCGGCAATTCATGTTAACTAAAACACGGGTTAGAAAATTTGTTCCATGTGATGTAGCACTAACCAGATCTTCCGAAAGGTAGTGATAAATTTGATTGGTGGAGACTCGACGTTGACGATCTGGGCTTCTAATCAGACTGATTCGAATCCCTGCGACCGCTACACCGCTACTCCGTTGGTTATCAACCGAGCACAACTTGATTGACCTCGCCAAGAAGGCTTTCCCTGCAAGCGAATCGAAGGACACAAGCAAGAAAGTATAAACACGCAATCTGAAATTGCAAATATGAATGAAGTAAAGAAGGGTTCAAGCTCTCAATTCGAAAGGACTAATCGACACAGTCGAGGAGAATAGGAACAGGAGCCCTGGATCACTGTAAAAGGACTTGTCGCCACAGTTACAACGTATCAATCTTAATTTCTTAAAGTAAAACTAGAACTAAACAAAACCCGAGTTTCTAAGGTGGCGGCTACTGAGTTTATATCAAAAGGGCAAACTAGGGTTGGGTGCGACCAGGGGGGCGCCCACAACTTGGGCTTAAGGCTCGACACGATACAAGGCCAAGTTAGCCCAAAACTGGTGATGCAGCAACTTGTTGTGGTCACATAGAATGATCCACGAACCTTATAGAGCTAGGATCAGAACCAAAAGAACGGCGGCGGCGTCCCCGTTCCAACGCATCAAAGAACGTCTCGTTTCGATGTTGTATGAGGGAGATATGGCCGAAACCGTGCAGGGGTATCGGTTGAATCCGAACTGAACGCAACGACCGAGTTGGTGACGATCTGTAACTTGGGGAAGATCATGACTCGTGGGTGTCTAGCATGGTGATGTCCTCATCACCATGTGTTTACCTCATTTTTTTAGGTATAGAAACATTTTGTTCCATGCGAATAAATTTTTGTTCTTGTTAAATAATTCACCATATATGCTCGACACGTTATCTGGCTCGCATCCGCATGTGAGGCCAAAAATTTGAGTGGTATCATCATCCTTCTAACTCTAGAATATTACCTTTTATGTTTGAAAGCTACACAAATTCCCCTTGGTACTCAACTCTGGACCTCCATGTTATTTATGATGCCGTTTCACCAATTGATTAGTATCGTTATGCTCTTCGTATGATGTTGACCTCGTTTTGTCTTGAAGCTTATGAGAGTGAAATGACATAAACTAGCTAGGAAGATTCGATGGAATAAATGCCACTGCATAAGCATTTATATTAACTACAGGAAATTTTATATATTCTGGTTGGGCAGTTGAATAGTCTAATTTAAAAGAACTTGAATTTTAAAATAGTTCTAAAATCAATTGAAATTGTTATTGAAAACTAGTTCTAGAACTAGGTAGTTACTACAGCCACTTTGCCTACCGTCGAAAGAATAATTAGCCATGAAATACAATGCACCTTTTGAATCTGATACTTGAAACGGATAGGTTGGTTCTACCTCGATGGACCTAAGAGCATCTCTAGCAGTCTTCCTTTCCCCAATCCAACTATCGTATTGGGAGAGTTGATAAGAAAATAGTGCTCCAACCGTCTCCCTTTACCTTTTTTTCTTTTCCCAATAATTATTGGGACTATCCAATAATTCACCTCAAATCTTCCTAAATAAAGTGTGACCCTCCCAATACGGTAATTGGATTGGGATGAGATTATTGGGAGACTGCAAAAGCAACTCTTCCAATAACAATGAAAGTGATATTGGGACATCCTATTAACTAGTTATTGGGAGACCAATGGAGATGCTCTAATCAAGTCGCTCCATTATTAATGTTCTTGTAATGTAGCTGAAAGGAAAGTGCTTGGATCCCATCCCAGTCAAGGATCCATCCCACACCACTTTTGGTACAGTATACTAGATCGATATGCCTTTCCATCTGTCCAGCTAGGCAACAAAAATTGCCGGATTCCTCATGCAATTAGCTAGTAACTAGATGGAGGTCAGCCATACACTCACGTTTTCTCGAGATTTGTGCTCGCCCTGCTATACACAGATGTCACATAGCAATCACTGGATATATACTGATCCACATGCTTTTAGCTGGGTGCGTGGACCTAGCTTGATCATCGAGATTTACACCGGGTGTCGATCACAGCTCCGATGACGGCGCGCAAGTTGCTCCGCCCTGCAGGGCGGCGGCGCCGGCGGCCGGGCCGCGGGATGCACTTTGCACGGCGCCACGGCCACGCAAACGCAAGGCGCTGCAGCTTTCGGCCGCACTAGCTATAGGTTCACCAATCTATCGGATCGAATAATCTTTCCGGCGGGGCAATCATTCGCTGCTCATCAATTCCAATTCGTGCCCAGCTGCGTCGCCGTCATCTCGCCATCGCCGGCCCCGCCGTGAAATTGCGGCGGCCGGCCCTGCTCCGGCGGCGAACGTGCAGCGTCGTCGGCCAAGCAGCTCGATCCTCGTCGTTTGTGGGATTTGGTATCTGCTCTGCAAATATGGGGTTGTGTCGGCAACTCGGCCGTACCAACTACCAACCAACGTCGGCACGTCCGTCTTCGTCTTGACCGGACCTGACCTCGTATGTGTAGTGGGTAGGAATAATTTCTTTTTGGAAGTGCTTCACTGTTTGGCCGTTGCTAACTGCAAGGAAGGATTCGAACAATGTGGGATTGAGACCGGCGAGATGGAAACTTACTTTTGTTTTTTCTTTTCAACAAAAAGGTCCACAGCACCTCACTTTATCTGATGGTACGTCTACTGAGTGAGGATGCTATAGAAATACGTGTAATCAGAGTGTGCATTCGTCTGAGCTCTGTGTTCTTTTGCAAAAGGAAAAAAAGTGATAACGCAATGCCATTGTGCACTTCTTGATGATACAGCGATTACTAGAAAAATGTGAGCGAACTAGACACGATTGTTTGATTCATGGATGACAACTCTCTGCCACAGTATATATGAAGATTTAATTTCCTGTATCTCCAACGGCTAAAAATCATCGAGGATGACATCACCCCTCCAATGAAGACAACCAAGGATATAGCTAAGCTATTGGAAATAACCGACTATATGTTATTAAAGTACCTCCAATGAGTACAAGTTACAACCATTTCCTACTTTCCGACAAACGAGGAGGACAAGTAATGACTCTCTCATTATCCTTTTGCTCTCCTGTTACGTGAGCTGCAGCCTCACCACTTATATGTCCGGTAACGGTTACATAGCAGCCATAGACCACATCACACGGCAAGTGTGGCGGTGGTGGTGCGAGAATAAAAAGTGAGTACTACCAGTTTGTTTAAGCTATAGCTTTTGAGATTTTTCTAAAAAATTGCTGCTGATTTTATTTTTAAAGGCTAACACTAGCTTTTAGAAGATGTGTTTAGCTTTCTGGACTCAAAAGGCTACGAAAAGCTTGGAAAACTGAGCTTTTCAGCTTCCCATATAAACTCAGCTTTTTCGAGCTTCCAGCTTTCCGGAAGCTGCACGAAAAATTTACTGTTTATTTAAACTTCTGACTTTTCACGCTGAGAAGCTGCTAGCCCTTAATTTTAGGTGAGATAGGTTTCACCTTGTCGGTCTCCCTTCCTATCGAGCGATAGGACCGACCTAAAGTTGAAAGAGTTTGATCCACCAAGACGTGTGTCAGTAGAGAGAAGATATGTTATGCCTTAATTGTGGATTTAGTTAGGAATTTTTCATCATACGCTCATTTTTCAGGAATTGTCTGACAATGTCACAATGGACTATGACAGAACGATGGTGCATTATTAATACGTGACAGATAAAAGAAGATAGTAGGAATTGATATTCATATGTGGTCTCATAATCAAATTAATTTGGTCCCAAGAACAGCTAAACTGCCGCTAAGTGGTCTTGAGAGCTTTAGCTAGTGGGTACTTCTGTTGATAGCTTAGTACAGTACTTAGTATTTCTATTAAGAAAAAGTAGTACATCTCGTTGCCTTGTGTCGATGCATCCTACTCCTATATTCAGACAACAGCTTAATCTTAAGCTCGGAAATTAACAACAAATTATTGAACTAGCGGTGCTATTCTACACGCGTGCTCGTTGCCTTTGCGGCGCTGCATGTGTTGGCGTACCACGCGATCGAAGATGGATACTTGGACAGATAGATAGACCGTGTGGGCCTGTCCAAGCTTGCAGTTTTTGGATCACATTCGAACTTATTTTGTATAAAGTACTTGAAATTGCATCTATCTTCCATCTCCTTTTCAAGTGTGTGTGTATATATATATTATATACCGGCCTATTTCAAATTTTAGTTAATTTGGTACACGTCCAATTTTTCTGTAGGAGTTCCATTAATTTCTTCATATTGCATTTGAATAGTTTTTCAGAGCTGTTACTAGCAAGTCCGGGAATTTCGCTTAACCATATTTTGATCATATGATACAAAGCCCAAGTATTTTTTTTTACAAGAGCACCAATTTTTCATGCATTACGTTTGGTGTTTTTGAGCTGTTACTAGTCTGCGAATTCCGGTCAATATCCAGATCAGATTTTCCTGACTGAGGTGATACAATCCGATACTGCAAATCCGTAACCTTTTCGTTTGAGAATATTAAACTTTGGGCAGAGAGTGCAAAAGTGTAACGAACACATTCCTGTTTCCTTGTGCACAAATAATTTGAAACGAAGACACTTCAACGATAACAGAAAAGTGCTATCAAATGGATAGATTAGAGTACTGCTTATTAACAGCCTCATCAATCATGCACATCGTAGATGGATTAGAAACAATACGGTGCATAGGAGCCTATACACTCCATGCATTATTGTGTGTCCCATAATTTTTTTCCCCATCGCTATATATATCCGTTTTCCTTTGATAATCACCACCGGCTAGCTCCCGATGGCTTATTTCTTGATCGCTTCACCTGTACCTCCGGCCACCGCAGCCGCCCTCCCTCTGGCAGTTGAAGTAGGCGCCGGCGACGGGGGCGCCGAGGCTGTAGCAGGCGGCGAAGTCCCTGGTGTTGAAGTTGGCGCGCCACCCTGGCGCGTAGATCGCCTGCCGCACCACCTGCCGGAACACGATGAACACGAACCGGTGGATCCCCGCCGTTGGCCGCGGGCTCTCGTACGCCACCACCTCGTTTCCTTGCCGATGCACAATTATTGTCAATACCTCGATGGAGCGTTATACGTTTTTTTGAGTTTTTTTAGATTAAGGAAAAATCCGGCCTCAACCATCATTCTTAATGAATGTCATAAGTTTTTTGAGTGAACTGGTTCGTGCATAAAATTCAAATTCAAAATACAGCTCTGAGCGATGTACATAAGCTCACGTACCATGATTGGCACCAGCTCCTTCTGGTATGTCAGTCACCAACCTATAGATGCAAGACATCATCGTTAAGAAAATCATGCATTAGCATTTTTTTAAACAAATCGGGTAAAAGAGCTGCTGATTATATTAAAAAGAATATGTGAACTCAGATTAGACAATACAACAAATGAAAAAACAGCAAAATCAACAAAGAACCCAACCCAAGCAACTCTAATATGCATTAGCAATTTAGCATGCAAAAAAATGTATCTAGCGAGAGCTTAGTCGTTAGACGTATGTACCAATGGAGGTACTCCCGTTTGGAGGGGTTGCTTGGGCTAGGCGAGTCAGGGTCCACCATCACGAGCGTGAAGAGTGCCCTGCCGTCGTGGCCTCCGCCGGTGATGCTCACCGCCGGCTCGGTCGCCACCTGCGACGGCCTCAGCTCCGACCCGCAGGTCATCTCGCGGCCGCCGTAGGACACCCGGAGCAGCGCCGACGCAGGGAAGTAGTCCACGATGTCGCCGACGACGTTGCCGACCACGAGCGGGTCCCTCGACATGCTCATCGCCGCCCGGCCCTATATAGCTTGTGGTCTGGTCACTTAGCTTGTTGCAGAAAGACCAAGACACTGGTACACAAAGCTTGCTAAGCTGAAATGGGGCTTGGTGTGGCGTGGTATGGGGAGTACGACTGTTGCCTACTTATAGGCATCCGTGGGAAGAGTTCTGAAATGAGATGCTCGTATACTCACACAGTGCAAATAAAAGAGATATGGTTGATGAGCTTTAATTTGGTCAAATATTCCTCAGCAGTCATTGCAACAAGAATTTGCAAGATACTGATCTAGACGATGAGTACCATGAAATTAAGGATACGTGGTGGATCACCTCACGCTATCTTGCAAGAATATATTTCTTACACTAGTGCTCCTGGTGTGTATCTTGGATCATTCATTTCCGATCGAACGGCCACGGTATCGCCACAACGTTGGACGTAGAGTGGATGATACGATTCCTAATCATAATCCTTAATCCAGGGGTCCTTGGAATCTACCTTTTCTTTTGTAAAGGTCCATCTCAATCCATTAGGGCTGCGTAGATATGTAGTGGCTGGACAGGCCGTTTTAATTTGGAGTTAAAATCTAGTATTTACCAATGAACAAGCTAGCAAGAAGATCTTGAGGCTACGTGCCATTTATTCTCGAGATCTGGACCGGATGGACGGATGCAATGCCCAATACTTGGGTCGGAGAAAATTAAGGAAGGAGATGTAGCTTTTGAAAGCTGTTGACCCTAGATAATGAGCTTAGTTTTGAGCCCCAACAAAACCCCACCTCAGGTCCCCGGCACCTATATGTGTGTAGGCTGGGAAGCTTTCTCACACTCCTTTTTTCTTTTTCCTCTTGACTTTTGTGACATCAGGAGACAGATGTGACTACAGTTTCATTCATGTTCCGGCATACGTATACGAGTTTCTTAATTTTGCTCCCCAGTGATGGGTTGTGGTATTGGATTCTGCACATGAGTGGATGTCGAGAAAATGGCATATTTTTACACAGCTTATATGATTTTGTGCACGCACGCTTTTTTCTGCCCAAATATTCTTCAGGGCCAAATATAATATCATATAATTAAGCTCTAAGGTTTATAAGACTTTATTTGTTTTTTTACCAACTTTGACCATATAGTTTAATTACCTAAATATTGTGCACGCAGAAGTTTAGCCCACATTGCATGAAACTACCGGGATATGCAAGCATTGAGATAGATACAACTTTTAGAGCAAAGTTGATTTGCCCTTGGAATTGAGACACGTGCGTTCCTTTGTGCCTTCGAGAAGCCATATCGATGATGTGGAGCATCGGTGCCTTGTAACAAGATGTTATCCAGGCGGCCACCAGATCAAGGCAAATTTTAAAAGACAATAATTCTATTAGAGTACATAGTAACTATATACAAAATTTAGGCACGTTCGCTTGGTCGCTCGCCACCTAGGCCTATTTGGTTCTGCTCCCAGTTGGAAAAAGGGAAACAAACAGTTTGATTTTAGTAATGAACTGTTCTGATGGCTACTGCGTGCTTCTCCTTATAAAATAGCTTAGTAAAATTTATGTTATGACATTTCAAAATTTATTGGATAAAAGGACCTATCCTCTACCATTAAAGAGGCCGTTATTAAGCTAAATATGGAGGGCATCATCATTGCCTTTCCTAATTTGTCATGGAAGTCAATTATTGACCACAGCATCAAATCTTCTCTTTCGTAGCAATCGTAGCCAGTTACATGATTTTCTTTGTAGTTGCATCTTCTGGTTAAGTGCGCATCACCTACGTAAAGAATATGCCAGCCATAATTTAGGATGAGAGTATGAGTGCACTCTTCAGACAACTAAGAATATATTGAGTTGTCGGCATGAGAGTAAAATGATGCACCCAATGAACCTTTGACATGCAAGGAAAACATAAGCAAATGTTAGATACTTTGTATCATGACGTCTAAAGCTATCCTAGCATTTTGCATATATTCCCATCGGACAACTAGTATTACTTAAATCGCATGGCATCCTCAATCAGATTGATGCATTGACCATTCAGTAATACACACAGATATGGGACTTCTTAAATTTAAGTTTTTAATTTCTTAATGTATTGTAAAGAAATTAAAGGGTCTCAATTATTGGGGGTCCATATATGATAATAAAAAAGAAGATTGAACATATACCAAAATTTGTTATGAGTTTTAAATTCTGTTACCCAAAAATCATATGCATGCATAGATCAAGGTAACATGGCCCTTAATGAATAGCTTTTTGATTGATAAACGAGACCGAATGTTGAAGAAATTCTCAGCAAAGGTGGACACTGGGAGCTACGCATATATACTAGTGATACTATACCTAGAGCTTTTGTTAGCAACAAACAATACCTAATTTTTTCTTGTTTAGATCAGTGCCATTATCGTATAGCAGCATATATACGTTTTTGGTTTGCAAAGAATTCTAGTATAATTTTCAACAGAGGGCCATATGTCTCTCTATTTGAAAGTGGCAATTTATTCTTTTAATCTCTAAGACAGCATTCCTTCATTACATGGAACTGGTAGCAAGTGTGCTAATAATTCGAAGTGAGTGAGAATATTATATACCTACACTTCATGTTAGTACCAGAGAAAGAGACAGGGATATGGGCTGGAAGAAAAGAAATTACAAAGCAGACCAAAGCTGTCTTCCATAACAAATTAAGTAATCGAACACGGAAAAGTGAAACAAAAAAATCATAAATTAAGTAATCGAACTTTATTTTTGTTTAGTTACTATAGAACATGTGAGTTATTTTTTTTTCCCGAGTGCTGGCTTTTAATTGGAGCTTCCTCATCTTCCTTACTTTTCCAATAACCACTGATGGATGAATGAGAAAAACATTAAAGTTGCTGTCAAACTAAAGCAGACACTTATTAAGCATTGCGTGGTTGATAGAAACAGAATGCATCATCAGCAGTGGAGTAAGATTGTATGACTTATATATAATCTGGACAGCATACTGCACAAGATTCAGTGCAGTTTATTCTGTTCCCCCTTCAAAATTTATTTTTGAAATCTATCCAATTCTATATATGATGTTTGCCTGTCGAAGCCAATTAACCACGTACACCGTCAAATTAGCTTAGCCACCTTTTTAAGATAATTAGGAGACGGTTCACTGAATATAATCTGGACAGCCTATGCACAAGATTCGGTGCGGTTTATTCTGTTCCTCCACGAAAAGTTACTTTTGAAATCTACCCAACTCGATCTCTCTCTCTATATATATGTTTTGGCCTGTCGGAGTCAATTAGGCACGTGCACCGTCAAATTAGCTCAGCAACTTTTCAAGATAATTTGGAGACGAACACCATCCTTCCGTGCTGTTTGTAAGTAGATTAACATTCTTAATGAAAGCTGGAGGCATGATGGTTAAAATAATTAATGGTAACGTTGTCTTCAACAAAAAGCATCAAAGGTTGTGTACATGAACCAAGACAAAAGTCAATTTTTGTTGGGTACAGATCCCTTTCACCCTTATTGATGAGAAATGGATAGCTGCTTTTACCTTTGCATGTCTGGTGGTATATGTTTGCATTTGTGGCAGGTCTCAAGATCTCTAAAGTTGTGTATATGGCCTTAAAAAAAAGGAAGGTATATGAACTTGGAACTGTAGCAAGTGTAAATCTGACTGATATCACAGGCCACAGCCCACGGGAAAGGGACCTAATGGGCCAGTTATTAGTGTGCGTATGGGCTAAAAGGCCTAGTTGGCTATCTGATTTGTCGTGAAGGCGTATGAGCTGTATCAGCCCACATAATAGAAAATTTATAGAGGCCGGAGGCCCAATAGAAAGATCATGTATACGCATTCGTATTAGAAGATAGAGAAGTAACCCACCAACACAATAGACGTAAATCATGATTTTGCATTGATAAAAAAGAAATCATCACAGTAGGGTCAAACACGGCAATATATACTAATTGCAACGATATCAAAATCTTTGGCAGGCGTGGCAAATAGTAGCACGCTTCAAAGTTTATGCCGCGTATTTTATGTTGTTGCAACATTTATTCTAATTGCCACCCAATTAGCATTGTATTAGAAAACAATTACGATGGCTGATGCCGTGACAATATAACGACTATTACATTGGTTCCGTGGCAACAGGTCTTGCTGCAACGGAATGTATTTCGTGGCAGTAAGTCCTTTTGCAACAAAATAGCATATTTGGCGCAGTAATCTTGCATAGCAGCAGGGCAACACTCGGGATAGAATGAAGGGCGAGAATCTTGCACATTCATTCATGCGAGGACAGGGCAGGACAACACGTACTGTATTGGTGGACCATTCATTCACTTGGTTCATCACTATCGAATCTTGATAAAAAAAACCTGCAACCAATGGGCATACTAGCTTGCCTGGGCAGGCAGCTAGCTGCTTGCTCCATCCTCAACCTCACGATTCAAATCAAGTTTTTGTTTCTCTTTCTCCCATGTTCTCTTTCTCCCTGTGTTGGGCTTGGAGCTCCAGTAGCGCCCATGGCAATGGCGGCCAGCAAGGCAGCGGATCCGGGGCCTCCTGGGCCAGATCCGGTCCCTACTCTACCGGATCTGGGGTGCCGGCGACGGGACGGAGACGTGACTGCCGGCGGTGGTGGGTCTCTTGTCCCCTGTTCGGGTGCGAGAGCAGCCATGTCCGAGCATGGCACCCGGACTCGGTGCATCCACGGTGCTTGGCTTCGGCGTGGGGCTGGTCGTGCCCGTGCCCCGGGCCGGCGGTGGCAGGGCTCGAGCTCGCAAGGCCGGCGGCGGCGGGGTCGAGCTCGACTGGCTGCGGCGGGGCACGAGCTCTCCCGGCTGGTGGAGACGTGGCTGGGCAACCAGTACTTGGCCAAGAGCCTCCATGGCCTCCGCGCCGCTCTTGAGGTGCCCAACGGCGTGAGGGGTTGGCGTCCTGCCGCTCTTTCAAGCCGTGCTCCCCAGCTTCTCTTCAAGGGCGGCGAAGGCTCCTCGTCATTCTCGGTGCCTGCGCTGCGCCGACGGGTCGGGAACTCGCCGGGAGAAATCCTAGCCCGGCGTTATGCCGTTAGCCGACAACAGCGACACCTACAGGTGCCGTCTCCTCCATGGAGGTGTTGTTTCGAGGCGTTCCCACCCACATGTTGGTATGGCCGCGCTTGCACCAGTTGGAGCGACGCCGGTTGGGATGGTTCGATCAGGAGAAATCCTAGCCCGGCTTCGGCCGGTGCCGTCACCGACGACGCCCTCAGGCGCCGTGGTCCTCCTTGGAGGTGATGACGAGATCGCCCATCCCGAACTACTATCGTCCGCCATGCCGCAAAGCTGGTTCGTTTCTGCTTGGGTTTCTTATGCCTTCCTTCTTACTGTTCGTTGGCGAGGCTGTCATTGGCTGTTTGCTGCCGGCGTGATTCGGTGAGCGTCCTCTCCTGGGGCCTCTATTTCGTCGATGCTCTCCTTGTTGATGGTGTCAGAAGATCAAATGCCGGGTGGTGTATCCACCGCTGCTGCAATTCCCCCTCAAGGATTCCTCCCCTTGAGCGGCGTTGAATGGTGGTACGTGGAGCTCGGATGCGCAGGAGGTGGTGCCGTCAGCTCCAAGGGAGGTCGTCGTTTTCCGGTAAGCTTTGGCTTGCGCGTCCTTTCGCCGCTCTAAGTCCCCTTCCTGCTGCGCGGTCACTCAGATGGAGGGCAGCAGCGGGACGGCGTAGCTACGAGGGGTGGGGCAAGGTGCAACGGTCACAGTGTAACCGGCAAGTACGTTGTTTGGTGGAGGCGCAAATCGGTGATCAATGGTTGTCTTTCGGTTGTGACATGTTTTGTCTTTGAATTGTCTGCGAGTTGTGCTCCTCCCGTTCCTCTGTTGTACTCTGGTGTTGTATCTATCCCGTCCCCTTCTACTTCCATTCTGGCTCTTGAAGCCACTGTAACCGTGCAATTGTTGTACCATCGCCGGCTTGCCGGCATATGTGGTAATATAATTCAGGTGGGACTCTTCGTCCCCCCGTTGCCCGTCAAAAAAAAAAGTTTTTGTTTCTCTAATTAGTGGTAGCGATTGGAACCCTGATACTATACAAATGGTCTTAGAGATTATTACCTAATTTAAATTACACAACCACACATAATATACAATTCTCAATTTCTCACCACCAAATTTGACAGCATTTTTATTTATCCTCAACACATCAGGGCCTCATGAAACCACCGTGAGAGGCAACAACAATACAACATTAACAAGTTGTAGTCCTGCACTACCTGAAAGAAAGGAGGAGGAGGAGGAGGCAGAGCAAAGTTAAGTTTCTTATGGCACAAGACTGATCGGCATCCTTATGTATCTGTACGACGACTGGTCTATATCCAAGTTGTAATCGCTTGTCGCATTCGCATTAGTTGAGAAACTGAAGGATGGAAGAAAAATGAAAGTATGTTGGTCCACCATCGATCTTGGAAGCCCATCATGCATTTATGTCCAATGTTGACATCAGCTCGAAGGAAAAAAAACGTGAGAGGGGAAGCGACCGGTGTGGGTCATGTTTTGATGCTAAAAGATCAAATCGATGGACTGACTGACTGACTTTATAGACTGTCGAGAGATAGAAAAGTTAGGGCTATAATCGGTCCAAGTTCTTTTCGACTCGATCACGTGTTTCTTTCATTATTCTTGCTATCACCACTTTTGCTTTTTTCTTTTACTATAAAGTAGAACAAAAATTTGAGTTTAGTCATAATCCTTGTACTGCACATGTCTGTGTTCTGTTGTTCAGACGCCATAAACGCGTAGAAACATACTCCCTCCATTAGTATATATCTAGAAAAGTTAAAATAAATTGTAATTTGAGACGGAGGGAGCATGCGATAGAAAAAGAGCCGTCAGGCCTACGTGCAAAGATGGCGAGAGATCAAGCATGACACCAAAAATGTGTAGCAACGAGTCACGTGGATAATAATGCATGTACAAAGAACAAATGAAGCTGCACTAGTAATGTACTCAGCTCAATACAATGGAAAGAAAGAATAGGTACAACAAGCAGCAGCGAGCACCAATCTAGATGATGCAACTCCCGGTCCAGCCGGTTTTATTCAGATACTACCATACTCTGCAACGTCATACAAAACAGCTAGCGGCCACTTCGTCAGTTGTCAGCTGCGGGAGGGATGTGCGGCGGGTCTGGCTTCGGCTTGGGCTCAGGCTTGGGCTCGGGTTTGGGCTTGGGTTCGGGCTTAGGTTCTGGCTTGGGTTCTGGCTTAGGTTCTGGCTTGGGTTTTGGTTCCGGCTTAGGATACGGCTTCGGCTCTGGTTCAGGCTTGGGCTCGGGTTTAGGTTCCGGCTTCGGCTTTGGCTTCGGTTCGGGCTTTGGCTCGGGCTTGGGTTCCGGCTTTGGCTCGGGCTTGGGTTTCGGCTCGGGCTTAGGTTCCGGCTTTGGCTCGGGCTTGGGTTCCGGCTTGGGCTTAGGTTCCGGCTTTGGCTCGGGCTTGGGTTCCGGCTTTGGCTCGGGCTTGGGTTTTGGCTCGGGCATGGGTTTCGGCTCGGGCTTAGGTTCCGGCTTTGGCTCGGGCACGGGTGTTGGCTCAGGCTTAGGCTCGGGCATGGGTTTTGGTTCAGGTTTCGGCTCGGGCATGGGTTTTGGCTCAGGCTTAGGTTTTGGTTCAGGTTTTGGCTCAGGCTTAGGTTTTGGTTCAGGTTTTGGCTCAGGCTTAGGTTCCGGCTTAGGCTCGGGCATGGGTTTTGGTTCAGGTTTTGGCTCGGGCATGGGTTTTGGCTCAGGCTTAGGTTCGGGCTTTGGCTCAGGTTTCGGTTCAGGGTGAGGCATGGGCTCAGGTTTCGGCTCTGGATGTGGCATTGGCTTTGGCTCCGGCATGGGCTTTGGTTCAGGTTTAGGCTCAGGATGTGGCATGGGCTCTGGTTTCGGTTCAGGTTTGGGTTCCGGCTGAGGCATCTCCGCGACAGCACGCCCAGGCTTTCGCGCGAAACGCGCCCCGTGACCCAGCCCGACGCCGGCAGCCGCCGCCGCCTCGTCGAAGGCCGTGGCCGCCGCCGCCGCCACCAGGAGCACGGCGAGCAGAAGGCAGCAGGAAGAGAGGCGACGCGTCGCCATTGCTGCAGCTCCCACGAACTCTTGCTTGCTCTCTCTCTCTGTGTGTGCCTGTGTTGCTTTCCCTCTCTCTTTGGAACCGAAGAGCGTTAGTGACCGAGTGGTCTCTGTTGTGTCTGTGCTGATGAATGGAGCTGGTGCTGGCTTGGATTTATAGCCGGCGAGAGCCAAGGATATTGAGACGCGTGTATGGCTGCCTGCCTCGCTGCTTTATACGCTTGGCCCCGCCGTATCGGCTGGTAGGTCGCAGCAACCAGCGAGGGTTAGTTTTTCAGCGGGTAGCAGTAGGACGTAACTTTCAGTTTTACTTTCTGCGCGTAGCAGTTTCAACGGGTGCTGTGTGCGTGTTTTGCAACTGAAATGTCTAAACGAAGCTGTTAGTAAAAAGCTGCTAAGGAAAGCTCCGATTGCTGTAAATGCTTGCTAAATCTGAAGAGGGTCGCGGCGATGCCTGAGCAATGAAACGATTTTTTCTCTGCTAAATGCTGAGCGAAATGTTTAGCTCTTTTTCCCGGACAAAATTGAAGAACGGTTGTTACTGTGGTTTTTGCAACTGAAATGCATGTACGAAGCACTTTGTAAAAGGCTGCTATAGTAAAGCTTGAGTGGCTGTAAATACGTGCAAGAACTGAAGAGCGTCCCCTGAAGCATTGTTTAGTATAGGAACAGACACGGTGGTTTTCTTTTCTAAAATGCCTGAGCAAAATGTTAGTAGAGAGTTAACAGTGAAATATTTAGTAGGATTTAATACATGTACTTTTTCTTTTCTTTTCTTCTCTGAAACTAAAAATAATAGTACTAGTACATTAAGGAATCGTGCTTCATTCAATTCCAATTCAACGGAGGAAAGGAGCCTGAAGAGCAAAATAGCTCTCGATCGAATCTTGAGAACACTGACCAGCTAGCTAGGGTTATTAACTTTTCAGCGGGTAGCAGCAGCACGTAGTAGCTTTCTTCACTTTTACTTTTTTAGCGCGTAAGGCTTTCTGCTTCCAGCACATGCTGCCCTGCGCGAGTCGTCACCACATATCACACCCGACGTGTACGTGTTAGCTTCTGGTACACCAGTATCTAGCTTGCGTTTGACAACGTGATGCCCTGCCTCTGATGACCACCAGCTAGGTAGCGACTGTTCTTTACATCTTCCGATCCTCTCCTTGCTTCGAGAAGAAGATATTTTGCGCTGATGATGACGAAGAGCCAATTTTTTTTTTCTGTTGCAGGTCTGCACAGCAGTCATAGATGGCCGGCTTGCATTTGTGGAGTGGAGTCCAGGGTCGCCCAAGGAAGAGGGCACTGTGACATGGTGCATGGGTTGCAGGCTTGCAGAAGGTCAAATTTCTGCTGTTGCTTTTGTGTGTGCAAGAGCAGCGAGGGTGACTTTGATTTGCTGCGTGAGCAACACGACAGTGTCCACATCGGTTGCCAGCCGGGCAGTAAAACTTCCTTTGAGAACCTCCATACAAAGAGTCTCTAGACCCTTGCTGAATACTACTCCATTCCATCCGTTCAAAATTGTACGTTTTGACTTATATATATTCATAGATTTAATTATGCACCTAGATATATATGATGTCTAGATACATATCAAAAACTATGTATCCAGAAAATTCAAAATGACCTACAATTTGAAACGGAGGGAGTAGAGTTTAGACGGTTCTAGTGAAGTCCAGGGAAGGGACGAGGAGGCTCGTAAAAGTACTGGTATTATATTACCACAAAAGTTTTACCTGCATGCATATTCATGCATTTACATAGATTTACGGCCGGCCACAAATTGAAAAGGTAGCTGTCGCTGCTCGCTAGCTCTAGGATCAACGACGTGTGGCTGTGCATCCACAGTCGTGGATGGACTGAAGAAAGACAGGGTGTGGTGGCGACCCGACCATGTTCACGCGTCGAGCTCACCCGTGGCGGGGGCCGGAGGCGTACGGATTGCCGGATCCATGGATTCATCCGTTGCTCCGACGGAGATGTCGTTTTCTCGTTGGATCTTTACCCATCCGCTCCGTCCACCGACTCGACAATCTTGACAACGACCTTCCAACCACCGGATTGTTGCTGCTAGCATGCACAGCTTCATTATTAATTTGGGCCCTCCTATCCCCTTCTCTTCGATCATGAACCTTGCTGTTCTTTGCTTTCCTCACTCCATTTCGCAAATGGACACAAATAATAAAATGTTAGAAAACTTGTATAATTTTTAAATTTGAAACTAATATGTAGGGCTCAATTAAGAAGGTTTTTGCTACATTCATTCGACTGGAATGGTGTTATCCTTCTGTCCAGTAGCAAGGAGATGACATGCATGAAAGCAGAGGCAATGCCTTCTGTCATGGGAGTGTGCTGATGTCACTATGTCAGTGGTGTATATCAGAAAACTGTAGGCAAATTTTACCAAGTTGTAGATAAAAACGCATTAACAAGGGATAATTAATGATTTCTACGTAGAAATTTTTCACTGCTGCTACGGGCATCTTCACTGCTTCAATAGAGTGGTACTGAGGTACATGTACAGTAACGAGCCATCAATTCATCTTCTCTGGCTTAAAAGTGAGTCGAGTAAAAAAAAAATAGATGTGATGGAAGATTTGGCCACTGCAAGACTTGATTGAGCTGGCCCTCTTTTAGGTTGATCTCATCACAAACAATAGGAGTTAGATCATATGTCACTGGTCTCCCAAGCAAGTGGTGAGCTTCAAAAAGGATGAGATGTAGGGTTAGGTGGGGAGGAAACTTTGTATTGATGGAGCTGAGTCTGATCTTCTTTGTACACGTCGGATAGCAAAAAGGCCGTGCATGGGCCCCTGCAGGTCCACCTGTCCTCCTTTTCATTTCTTCCTTTGGCTACCGCATGGTCTGTCACATGCGAATCACTTTGGCAAAGGAGAGATCTACATACATCTTTTGCCTTTGAGCTAGCCCTTGATCAACGGATATGCAGAAGGCAGAGCCGTGCCGTGATTAACACTTCGTCCTCGATCGATCCATCACTTGACTCCATTAAGCCTTAATGGCATACGCGTGCAATTTAGTCAAGGGTAGTTTCTTTCGTGCCCCAATGATTCAATCTTTTGATTCCATTTTTTTTTCTTTTGCTTTGACAACAAGGGATTGTTCTGATGACCAAGTAATTGAATAGGGGTGTACTATACAGTACGTCTTTCCTCTACGTGTGTGGCCATCAGTTATTACCTGGCCAACGGGCAAGGTCCTCCTCCACATGGGACTTCAATTTCTCTTCCACCAATAAAAGGGTCACCGGCTCACCGCATAGTTGGTTCTAACTTCCATTGCATCCCATTTTGTAGATCCGTAACACAGGTTTAGTCCGGAGAAAGCTTCAAAAATTAGTAAAATGTGCATTTAAATATATTTTAGAGAATTACCGGGCAGGTTATTATAAAATTACTAGGCATTGAACACATATAAAACCGTGATAAACTGTTTACATTTTGTGCTGTTATGCACAATAGTGTGCATCAATATTTCATTCATGAAGAAGGTAAATAATACAGTTGGTATGTTTCGTTAATTTAAAGATAGTAACCTGCGCTTACATTCTAGGCTTGCCAAAAGATGGAAAATGTTTGGGAAACTGATGAACTGATTTAAAAAAAATAAATGAATTTAAACAGAAAAATTGAACTATAGTGGGGGGAGCTAGGTTTAGAACTAGCAAGAACAATGAGTAAAAAATTGAGCTTTGATCACTTTATTTAAAATGTCCAGATATTTGTTGGCCGTTGTCATTCCTAAGTCTAGGTTTAGCGTCATTTGTTGATGTGCGAACCAAACTAAATTGGACCCTCCAACAGGAGGAAATTAGGAACAGTAGACCATCTTGACTAGTGTACATATTACGCACGTGATGGGAAAGCAAAATGAATTCCTAGCCAATGAGATCCAGGGCAGGATGATGAGGGAGGACAGTGGTGATGAGGAGCACATGGAGGATGGACGGATGGTGGTGACGTGACGGCACTAGTAGGCGGCGGTAATTTTCTCTAATAATTGAGGCTACTAAATACAAGCGATTTTCGTCGAGATACATGTACAACGAGATCACATACATGTTTAAACAAGACCCATTGATTATTGATGCTCTACGCATCTATGATGAGTAAGCATCGGAGACGGGTCTCGACCCTGTGATATATGATAGGCATCTTGATGTGGGTCATTTGATCCGTGTCTCTGGTACCACTCCATATGTGTGTATTTTTATGCCATTTGTGGCATTGTGTCTTCGTTTTTTTTTTCATTTCAGCGGTGGTGAATGGGTGTAAACCCTAGGAAAATTAACAATAATATGCAATATAACTGATACTTTACCATAACAAGAAAATTACCCTATACAGTAATCATGAGACCTGGTGACCTACACTAAGTATCAGCACTAGTACGTGCCTATACTAAGCATCCTAACTAATCTCACTCACAAAATGATATTGGAATCTACTACTATAACTATAATCTAGAATAGTCTATACTTCTTTACTCCACTAATGTTCATGAGACTCATGGTTTGGGTTGAACTTTTGAATTGTGAAAGATTCGGTTGCTCTACATTACAGTGGGAAAGAATCAACTCATCTGCTGCGCCAGGTCATTCCATGAGTTGCTTTCTTGTCATCTCTGGAGATGCTCTCAGACTTTATTTGCATATAGTTCAAGATGGTTGTTTATAAATGGTTATGAAGTCCAGAGACTAATAATCAGACATTCAGACTTATATCCATGTAGACCTCCTCATCTCAAGGTACATTTTCTTCTCTAGGCCTTATCGTATCATAGTTTAGAAGGCAGTAGTACATGTACATGTTGCTGCCTGGTAGCTCTGGGTTTCAGCGGTATGCGGTTTGCTGCCATTGTCGTGGCTAAGTGGATGGGATATGGAGGCGACGCGACGAGACCCAACTGCGTTCACACATCACACTCAGCAGTGGCGGTTGCGGAGGAGTACGGTACGGCCGCAACAATCCATTCATTATTCCCAGATGGAGATGGATACATCAGCTAAGATTTTCTTTTCTATTTTCCTTGTTTTTCTAGGATGGATCGAGCTGAGGGAAAACGGCAAACATTTCGGTAAAAAGAATAAATTTGCATGGAAGGAGAAGACAAAATCGTTCTACTATTTTTCAAGAAAAGTTCTCCCTAGCCTCATCTCAATTGTTTTCAAACACAACTTTTAAGCTTGTTCTAAATGTCGTATATTTTAAAACGAAGGAATGGCCGGCCGGAAGGTGCAGAACTCCCAATAATTTGCAGTCACAAACCACATCTATAGGAGTTCTCTAGCTACCTAGTTATAATTTACGGATGGTAATAACCTTGTGAAATTACTAGTCTTAGCAGTTACTTCTAGAAGACACATTACCAGAAGAAACGAGACACGTACTGCACAGCTACGCATCAGGACATCGCTTTTTCTTGGATCCTGGCGGCCACAACGCAAGAAGGCGAAGGAGAGGTTCGTCGTCTCGTCGGATCTCCAATGACTCTTTCCGCCGACACTGACAACTACCTTCTAACCTCCTTCCTATATCCAACAAGATGTAGTGCCCATGACTCCTATGGCCCGGCCTTTTCCACACGCCTTCTCTTTCCTTCCAAACCCCCCTTGGCTTCACTTCAAACAGAAACAAAAGATGTTGACATTTGAAAGGAACAGGATTATTGTACTGTACCCAACAAGGTAAGTAGTAACATTTTTGCATGTGAGATAAAAAGGCTATATGTGATATGCATGTCACTGTAACAAAAGACCTGTTTTCTCTCTCTTTCCGGGAGGGTAACAAATACTAGTATCTTTGTGTGTGGGTTAACGTTGGGCAAGCAACAAGCAAGGCGGAAAGAAGCAGCCGCGTTCCATCGTCTCTGTCACCCGGCCTCTCTCCGATGGTCCTGACCTGCATGTCGCGTCGAACATGACACAATTAGGCTTTATTAATGACACATACGCGTGAGCTTTAATTCAGTCAAAAGTCGTTCCTTGCTGTCGTGTCAGAGGAAGAAGAAACCCCATGACTTGTCATTAACGGGGAAAAGAAAAGATTGAGACATGTATGGTGGAGGGGTGTCAAGAACTGAAGAAGCACCTACCATCCACCTCTGTTCCCATGAAGGTGGACCAAGCCACATATGGGATACGTGTGAATATGTGGGCGTCGCCCAAGCCCAGGAAGGCAAATGGCCCAAGGATCACCTGCATGGGCTGTAAGTAGTAGCAGCACATGTTTTGTTCCCATTTTTCTTCACATCAGGCTACAGCCCAGCTTGCCCCCAAAGACAAAAGGTCCATAGCCATTAGCCCAGCACAAGGAAAAATCTAATACAACATCTTCATTCTTCAAGGACCTATAAAACAAAACATAGTTCAACATTTTTTAAAAAAACTGGGTTCAACGATCAATAAAATTTAAGTCAAAGATTTTGGATTAACTAGTTCAACATTCAAAATGGAAATATTGAACTACGACATTAAATTATTAAATTAGTATATTCCAAATACTAAAATGGAACATTTGAAATATGGATTTTTTAAAATAAAAATATTCATGTTGGATCTTATTTCGATGTACTTATTCCAACTAACGGGGTGTTTGAAACGGATTTGAAAATAGCTTGAGTTTTTAAGAGGAGAAAAATGCATTTCAAGTTTAGATTCAAACTAATTAATTATCCATATGTCCCTCTAATCAAATTGCGCCACATGTTATCAATATGATTGGTTGATTTGCTCTGCCACCTCATCTCATCCATCCAAACCGTCAAAGCAAATGCAATGGCTCATTTTTCGATGGAACAATGCATGGACCATGGTAGTTCGATTAAAAACAGTTTTCTCAGACTTCAACAAAAATCATAATTTATCAAATAAAATTGTCACCGATCATCATCATATCGAATCAAGTGTAAGCATCTGCCCAACTAGCTCAAAGCCACTTCTCACGATGCTCAAGGCATATTTCAGAAGCACTGCGACCTTGCACAACGCCAAGAACCGAGTCCAGCCAAACTGCGCCACCGTACCTCGCTATCTGTGTACGTCGAGATCAATATGGCGTCTGCCGTGCGCACGAGGCGCGTCGCCACCGTCTCGCTCACCCCACCGGCGAAGCGCCACCGCCGGCGGCGCAAGGCCGCCGGGCGGTGCCACTCTCCCCATTCGACACGCGCTGGATCGAGCTGGCACCGCACTGCCGCGTCTTCCTCTTTCCCGCGCCGCCGCCACCCGACACCCGTCGCCTTCCCGGACGTCGTCGACGCGCTTAGGTCGTCCGTTGCGGAGGTCCTGCGCGCCTTCCACCAATGGCCGGCGAGCTCACCTACTCGCCGGAGTCGAGCACGGTCTCCATCGTGTGCCCCATGTATTTCTTTGAGGCGACGAGAGTGAGGTAGAGTCCAACAGCGAGTGTGGTAAGGCCCTCACGCGTTTGTATTATTGTGGTGGTGACTGCGAGGCAGCCTGCGAGAGGTCCAGATCTGGTGGTATCACTCTGTCGGGTGGAACGTGGTGTTGCAGCGGCACTACGGCTAAGGGTCCCGCATGGCTGTGGCCTTCTCGGTGCGGTGCGGTCTGTTTCTTTCGGGTCCCTGCATGGACGTTTCGGCGACTATATGAGCGTGAGAATGTTGCTGGGTGCTGCGTTAAGGCTTCGGTTCGGCTACAATTGCCGAGTAGAGTGGTGCGGCCGCGTTGAGGTCCCAATCCAACCGGTCAGGTTTGGCAGTATCGAGTTGAGTGGTTACCTGCGTTGATGTCCTAATCCAACCATACGAGTATAGTTTTTTCCTACCTATGACCTCCTAGGGTCGTAGTCTTGTATTTTTGTGTTGTATCAGATTCACTGGCCGGCCGTATATATACCATTCCAGAAAATAAATGGGAGCAAGCCAAGCTAAGATGGGGAGTAAAAAAAACGACAACGGCACAAAAGAACAAATCGATCATCCGCGTACAGTAATACAGTATGCATAGCAAACTTGTAGCTAGGAGCAGGCAAACTTGCCGTTACATGTAGTATATGCAGAAGTAGTAACGAACATCCAAACTTTTAAGACAATAAGCAGAACAAGGACTCAACTCGGCCACTCGGGATATGTTATTCCAACACAAACGCTACCTGCTGCGGCTTTGCATATGCATAACTAGGATCGTACCATATTACCGTCTTCCCATAAAGAAGCCTTCGATCGCATGGTACCCTTCACCAACGGCAGTTTTTAAGCCCTCCCAACCGGAGGGACGCTGCTGATCCGGAGCCGGAGGCGGTGGCGCGGAGCAGCAGTACCAGAGCGCCGTGCCTGCGACACCCAGCAGGCATCCGACGATCAGCACACCTGCGAGGATGAAGGCGTAGATCACATGGTCACGGGTGCTGCCAGTATACACCATCGTCGATGGATGGAGGCCGGATGGCTACGTTGCAATAGCAATAGCTAGCTGAAGCAGGGACGAAAGATACGATGGCCGGCCGCTAGTTTAAGGAGCGTTGAGCCGATTATATAGCTAGCTAGGCCGGGGTCCTGCAGGGCATGCACGTACGTACGCACCAAGCCTCCACGCGCATCCTTCCTTTTGTTTGTTATTATTATAATTAAGTGGGCAGGACCAAATTTATTTGAAACACATGATCATATGTAATTAAGCATTTCTCAGTACAACGCAGCAAGTTGTAGTATACTACAATGTGCCAACTGCCAGCACCATAAGTTGCCCTGCCTGAGGGGTTAGTTAGTTAGTTACTTAGTTTATTTGGGTAATTATATTCAATTCGTGGGAGACGAAAAGCTCACTGCACTGGTAACACAAGCTTATTTGGAACATGCATAAAATGTACGCTTGCATTGCTTGCTTCTACCAAGCACAGTTAAATAAAAGCCCAAGTAGTGAAAATAACGTAACGTGTGTGTTAGCACATATATGTCTTATTGGACCGAACGTCCAATTTAATTCGGCTGTGAATTCGTAGGGGAACTTTTTGAATTATTTTCTAGCACGTACTAGCTAGCAAAAGCACGATTAGCTTAACGGCAAGTCACTTAGAAATTACTAGAATGATTTATTAATTGCCTGTTAGTGGGCTGGTACGCATGATTGGTGTTAGTTGTCAAGCAGCCTAAAGACCGTGCGACGACTGCTGCTGCCATTTTCACATGCTTAAGGTAGTATATCGATCATATCAAATATAAACTAAAGTCGATGATATCGTACAGGGACAGCAGGGACACTATTTGCACAAATAAAGTACCTTTTCCCAGTATGAAAAGGTGTATCCCCTCCTTCCTAGTATGCACACCGGCCTGGAAAAAGCAAGACCTGCTTCGTCACGCACTCAGCGACGGCTTGCATTGCGAGTCGTTTAGCGTTTACTATAGGAGCGACACACAGGTTTAATGGATCATCTCAATCATATATATACATCCTGGCTATAAACAAGGACTACCTCTATATATCATGTTGACAGGCGCTGTGCGTGGTAAAATTTCATATAATGCATCATCTATCACCCACTGGTCAACTTCCAGTTAGATAATTAAGTTGCTGCACCCATGACGTCACAGTACCGCTTCATTGCAGGTAAACCAGACATGTTTGCATCCTGCTCAGATCAATGGTACGTCCATGCAACAAGAATTGCTCTATCTCCCAGCCCACCAATGAGGGGTCTATGCTGATGTGAAGCGCGCCAAGCTCCCTGGAGAAATTTTTTTATTTTACGATTTTGCAAAAATAAATACCCGTGTAAAAAATTAGCAGATCTAGACCTATACAGCTGGATGAAACGGCGACCGCCGTTTGGTTCGGCAGTAGGGTCCCCGTCGCCAGTTGAAATGCGGTAGCCATTCGAAGTGGCGAGATGAATAAAAAAACAACCACACACAGAAAACGGGGCGCCACGTGAGAGTTGTCCAGCGTGGCGCGCAAAACCGCCTACCGCCGCTTGAAACGGCGAGCGGGGGACCGCGGCAGAAAACCGCTGTCTCATTCGACAGGAAGCTGTCGGCGCTAGGGCCCACGCCCCCTACCGCCAGCTGAAATGGCGGAAGGCTCTACCACCGATTCAAACAGCGGGAGTGGGGAAATCCCACCGGATCACTCGGCGGTAGGATGCCCCACGCTACAAAAGCCAAAATTGCCCAGGACTTGCAGCTTTCGGGAAGAAAAGAGAAAGAGGAGGAGGGGAGGGGAGGGGGATTGAAGCGAAGTTTTGTTGGATCTTCGCTTCGCTTCAGGTAATTTTTGAAATCTAGCAGTTTATCTAAGTTTGTTGTGAGTAGATGTAGTAGTAGGTATTAAGGTTGGTGTAGCATTATGTATTAAATCAAACCTAGGTATACAAAATAGGCATAGATAAATATTAGTTAGTTGATGAAGTAGATTTAGCTTAGTTTACTTGTAATTAGATTTAGTTTGTGGACATATTTAGATAACTCTAAATTTAATATTAATGGTAATGCATTAGTTAGTTTTTTAAAATGCATGGGTGTTATTAGGGTTAGTTAAAATTAGTAACATTTAGTAATAATGCTTCTTGATGTCGTGTATGTTGACAGGCATGTCCGATAGTTTATTTTTCCAAGTGTTCTATGGTTCGGGGGAGGTTAGATATGATCCCGAAGGGGTAGATCTATCTTAATTTAAGTTGTTCTACAAACAAGTACCGAGAGCAAGAGAGAGTACTTGGGGATCAATATGCAACTGGCTATTTAAGATTTTCGAGCTTGATAGAGACCAAGTGGAGCTGTCTGTCAGGGCTGTAGTGAGGTTCCGACCTACCATAATATTTTGGGAGTTGATGCCACTTGAAGGAACACAGAACTGGAGGACCTATGTAAATACTGCTACTGAATGCGGTTTACCACTGATATTGTTTGTTGAAATGTTCCAGAAGATTGGGTCTAACAGTCAGTTGCAAGAGGAAGTCGGTGGTGGGGAAGTTAGAGCCGAGGAAGGTCCGGAGATTACCGATGGACAAACTGAAGAAGATACTGAACATGGGGTAGAAGAAGCAGATGTAGAGGATGAAGAGGTACCCCGTGAACCAAATCGCGAGGCTGATGAGGGCGAACACATCCCTAGATTAGTTGAGCAGGTAGAGAGGTAGGGAGAAGAGGACCTTCATGTCATGGATGATGACTCGTTGGATGAGGATGATGCTAATCCTATCCCACAGAATTGGTCAAGTTATGACCATTCGAACCTAGCAGTAAATGAAGGGGAAAATATCCCTTGGAAGTAAAGGGAGAATGAGGTCTATGTCGGTGCATTGTACCCTAATGGGGATGAGGTGAAGGCAGCTATAAAGTGATGGTAGACTTTATCTTTGCAACGACAGTTCAGGGTGGTGAAGAGCAGCCAGCCAATATATGATGTGTGTTATGTCAAAAACAATTGACCTTTTAGGGTGCACGCATACAAGGACGAGTGGAAGGATTACTGGGAGGTGAGTAGCTGCAGCACAAGCACACGCAAGCTACCCCGGGTCGTTTACTCCTCCAGTTGCACCATCTTGGGCTGCAGCTCCACCAGGTCCTTCCACTTACGCGCCGCGTCCACAATATTTCTACCCCACAAGTATGTGTTTCTTACTTTCTTTTTTTCCATTCACCAATTCCACTAGTAATTGGTCGTACTAACTTATAATTTCATGATACAGTGCCGCAACACTTCACTGGACGACCACTTAGTGCTGGACCGTCTTCGCGTGGACTCCATGTGGACGACATAGGTGAGTCATCAATAGTTCAATACATGCATTCTTTTTCATTACTAATACGGATCCAAATCCAAATTGACAATAACATTTCTTTGTTTCATCACAGTGTACACAGGCCACAGAGGCACTGATGACGAGTCCATAGAGGAGAATATACAGAGGACGAATGCAAGTTGGGCGGTGTGGTGGATCCACTTCGGATCTACTTGGTTAGATATGATTTAGCCGCCTAATATGCGACGCTCATACCTAAACCGAGTAAACACGAAGTGCCGTCGGATTTTCCTCCGATTTAACCACTTGAACAGGACCATTTTAGCAGACTCACATGAAGGTGAGCGGTTCCAGAGAGTACAACAAGTCCACAAGTTAACCATTAACCACTTAGTTTAGTTACGAAAGAACATCAGAGTTTTACAAGATTTCAGAAAACAACAGAAGGTAGAACACTAGCGGAAGCAATCGTCGGGGTCGGACGTCCTGGTGAGGCCAGCCGGGACATCACTGATCCCTTTCCTCGCCGTCCGAGGAGGGATCCCACTCGACCGTCCAACCCGGAGGGAGCTAGGGCGGCCAAGTGCCAGTAGGAGAAGGGTCGGAAGCAGCAACTTCACCTGAAAAATAGGAGCCACAACAAGGCTGAGCTACTAAGCTCAACAAGACTTAACCGATAGGAGAAGCTACTCCACACTTCTAGACATGCAGGGCCTTTTGGCTAAGGGTTTGTTTGCCAAGAGCGCTAAGTAAAAACCCTATTTTCAAGTTTTAGCTTCGGTTCTAAGTTCATTAATCGGTCTAGGTTTTGCAACCTATTCTAAGCAATCATAGAACCAAAACAAGGTATATATATATCAACAAAACCATATCATCATCAGATTCCTCATTTACTCAGGGTGACATAGCGATCAGGCAATCTCAAACTGTGAGAGGCAGACGAATCAATTCGAGTTCTTTAACCATGCATGGTGAACCTAACCTCACGACATCCGCGCACCCGGAGGTCGCTTCCTGTGTCGGCCTTCCCTATCAATCCCCTAACCCGTGTCGGGCCCATTTCCTTTGGTGCAAGGTTCCACAGACCCGGCCTCTGCCGTTCTGTGACCACGCTTGCCACCACGTGCGACAACCAGCAGGGGAAACTCCGTTCCAAGAACAATGGGGCGACCGCTCACGTCTAGGTTCAATCTGGTACTAGGCTTCCTCATCCCATACTAAGTATGAGGTTAGTACTTTCAAACACTTGATCACGAACACCACCACTGTCGGGCCTTAGCAAGATTTCGTAGACAGACGGGGCAACCATCCGACCACCAAAGAGTTACCCAAACCCTTGCCCCGTCCATCGTCCTTATAGTTGTAACAGAAGGTAGACAACCAACTCCTACAACTCGCGAGTGACAGGGAATCACTCGGCTTTTACCGTTTCCTAGTTAAGCAAGCAACTACTCGGTCCAACAGCTAGTGTTCAGATCATGGGGATAACTAAGTCATGCATCTAGGGTTTCAAACAATTCCTATACGTAAATGCACAAGCATGTTACAGAAGGCATGCGCAAGTCTGGTAAAACAACACAGGGTTTTCATGCAACCGGGGCTTGCCTTCGAGCAAAGAGGAAGAGAATTGCTCGTCTTCGGGGGCGGCTTCGGCTTCTGGGGGAAGGAGCTCAGCTACAGCTTCGTCTTCTGGCGCCGGGTGTAACTAGTAGAAGCCGTCGGCGAGGCGCAGCTCTACACGAATGCAATGCAAGAGTTAGCATAGACGGTTATTTCAACAGCAACACTTGCTCGCCTGAGCCTAGAAACTCGCGACAAAGAGCAGGAGGGTGGGGAGGTTCAGAGGAGTTGGTGGAGATCAAGAGGTGAGGGTTGGAAAGAAAACTTGTGGTCTGATCTTTGAACTAGAGGATGTGGTATACTAGGGATCCTCAGACGCAAGCGCTGAAGGGTTCCTAAGTTTTACACATACACCCTCGGGTTGAAGAAAAAGATCACAGCCGAGCCCTCGGGCGAGGCGGATAAGGGTCGGCGGAACAGATAGGGTCGGGCGAGACGGAACCGGGGTTGGGCGGATAAGAGGGGTCGGGCGAAGCGGACTGGGGTCGGCAGCTTACCTTCTTCCTACAAGGAAAGCTTGGGGTCGGGAAGAAGCAGAGTTGGGCGGAGGGACTAAGGCTTTGAATAACGGCTAAGACCGGCAGTGCTCCGGCGGCGGCGGTGCTTCTTGTGGATCACAAGTGAGTTTTTACGCAGCACGGAGGAGCAAGCGGCTGGGTGGCTTGGAGAAAACGGAGGGGAGCTGAGAGGAGAGTTCCTCAAGAACTTTAGATTGTGGTGTTAGGATCTTGAGCAGGGAGCAAGAGAGGTGGCGGAAGGCAACAATGGCGGAGGGAACTCTGGCGGGCTTGCGCATTCCCTTTTATAGCGGCTGGGACGGGGAAGGGAAGCGGCGCGGGAGAGAGAGAAGGGGAGCGGCGCGAAGGCCGGGGAAGAAGCAATGGAGTGCTCTGCCTGGGCGGCGATTGAGCGACGGGGGCGGTGGTGCAGGACTTCGGAGATGACACCAGCGGTCATTGGGTTCTGGCGTCAGGGCGGCGCAGGAGCGGGTATGCCGGTGGTTGAGATTTGGCAGAGGCGGGCGTCGCCGTGCGAAAGATTTGATGGACGCGACCGGGTTAACGGCGCTAGAATCGAGGGCGCACAGGTGAAAAGACATGCAGCTGCGGGCGCGCGGGCGAGCGCGGAGCAACAGATTGTCGGGCGGCTTCTGACAGGGCGGGGAAAGGAGCTGTCGCTGCCGTGGTCGGGGTTGGCGAAGGAGGAATCGTCGGGTAGCGAAGACCAGGCGGCGTGACCGTGTTTGAAGTGACGGAAAAGACGGGCGACATCGGGCTCTGCGGCCGGGATCTGGCGGTGTGATGATGGGCGCGGGAGGCGAGGTGCTGCAGAAAGGTTGCAGAGGGGCTTCCGCTGCCATTGGGGAAGGGGGCGCGAGAATCCATTCGGCCACGGGTCAGAGACGAGGCTGAGCGGCGGGCGGCGGAACCGAAGCAAGGTGGGGAGGGGTCGGGTCTCAGGGGTCGGGACCGGTCGATAGGTTGAACTTTCAGGCGCGGCAAACTAGACAGATGATCAGGAGCTAGGATAAAGATCAACCTGGGAGATTTGGGGCCAGTCGTCACAGCCTACCCCTCTTAAAAAGAATCTCGCCCCGAGATTCAGGTACCAAAAAAGGGGTGTGCCGTTCTTACCTCCTTGATGAGATAGAAAACCTGGGAAGCGCTTGTTCAGATACTCGTCCGTTTCCCATGTTGCTTCATCTTCGGTGTGGTTTCTCCAGAGGATCTTGTACATTTTTACCATTTGGCGTCGGGTATGCCTTTCTTTCTGGTCAAGAACTCGGTCTGGGTACTCGGCGTAGGTTAGGTCGGGCTCTATCTGAAGCTGCTCTTGCTCTAAGATCTCTGCTGGAACTTGGACACATTTCTTCAGTTGAGACACATGGAAAACATCGTGTATGGCCGATAGCTGTTCTAGGAGTTGGATCCGGTAAGCAACGGGTCCACAGATCTCCACAATCTCATAAGGGCCAATGTAACGGGGAGCCAACTTGCCTTTTACTCCAAACCGTTGTATTCCTTTTGTCGGGGAGACTCGAAGATACACATGATCACCAAGGTCAAACTGTAGGGGCCTTCTTCGCCTGTCGGAATAACTCTTTGTCGAGATTGGGCAGCCTTGAGATTGGCTTGAATTACCCTTACTTGCTCTTCGGCTTCTGCCGCTAAGTCAGGGCCATAGACCTGTCTTTCTCCTGCTTGGGACCAGTTCAAGGGTGTCCGACATCTCCGGCCATACAGGGCTTCGAACGATGCCATCTTCAAACTGGCCTGGTAGCTGTTGTTGTAGGAGAACTCTGCCAAGGGCAGGTACTTATCCCAATTCTTGTCATAGTGGATGACACAAGCTCTCAACATGTCTTCGAGGATCTGATTGACTCTCTCGGTTTGGCCATCGGTTTGAGGATGATATGTTGAGCTACGGATGAGCTTGGTGCCCATGGATGCTTGTAGCTGTTCCTAAAAGCGTGCCACAAACTGAACTCCTCGATCAGAGACGATGGTCTTGGGTACACCGTGTAGGGAAACTATGCGGTCGAGGTACAACTCTGCATACTGCTTGACTGTGTGGGTGGTGCGGACAGGAAGGAAGTGAGCGGTCTTGGTCAGGCGGTCCACTATAACCCAGATGGAATCATATCTCTGTGATGTAAGGGGCAGTCCAACTATGAAGTCCACGCTGATGTCTTCCCATTTCCAAGAGGGAATAGGTAGTGGCTGCAGGGTACCTGCTACCTTTAGATGGCTGGCTTTGACACGTTGACAGGTGTCACATTCTGAAACATACCGGGCTATTTCCAATTTCATGCCACTCCACCAAAAGGTTTGACGGAGATCATGGTACATCTTATTGCTGCCAGGATGGATTGAGAACTTGGAGAGATGAGCTTCATCTAAGATCCGCTTCTTAATGTCGGGGTCGGCTGGTACAACCAGTCGGTTTCCATAATATACACCTCCAGTTTCGTCCTGCCGGAATTGCTTATATCCTTCATCCTTTACTGAGATCTTCCTGATGATCCGCTTTATTTCTTCATCCTTTACTTGTGCTGACCGAATTTGGTCTTCCAGAACTGAGTTAAGGGCGATGTGATCGAGGGTTCCATGGGAAATAATCTCCAAACTGAGTTTTCCCATCTCATGACACAGAGTCTCAGTGAAAGCTGTTACCAACAAGCAGTTGCAATGGTGCTTGCGACTAAGAGCATCGGCCACCACATTGGCTTTGCCGGGATGATAGTGAACTTCCAAGTCATAGTCTTTTATCAACTCCAACCATCTTCTCTGGCGCATATTGAGGTCGGCTTGAGTAAAGATGTACTTGAGGCTCTTGTGGTCGGTATAGATGTTACATTGGGTGCCCATCAGATAGTGTCTCCATATCTTTAAGTCATGTATCACTGCTGCTAGCTCAAGGTCATGGGTTGGGTAGCTCAGCTCATGAGGTCGTAATGCTCGTGAAGCATAGGCAATGACTCGGTTGTCTTGCATAAGAACACACCCAAGTCCAGTGCCAGAGGTGTCACAGTACACATCAAACGGCCTAGAAGGGTCGGGCTGAGCCAAAATTGGGGCTGTGGTCAGCAGGTGCTTCAGGGTTTTGAAGGCTTCTTTACACTTGTCGTTCCACACGAATTTGGCCTCCTTCTTCAACAACTCTGTCATGGGCTTAGTTATCTTAGAGAAATCCGGTATGAAGCGCCGATAGTAGCCTGCCAGTCCAAGGAAACTTCTGATCCGGTGCACTGAGGCAGGAGGCTTCCATTCCATAACTTCCTGTACCTTACTGGGGTCGACGGCTATACCATCCTTGGAGATAGTGTGTCCTAAAAACTTGACACTACCTAACCAAAACTCACACTTGGAGAACTTGGCATAGAGTTGGTGATCTCTCAGCCGTTGGAGAACTACATGAAGATGATCGGCATGTTCTTCTTCGCTCTTTGAGTACACTAGGATATCATCAATGAACACCACCAGAAACTTGTCTAGCTCGGGCATGAACACCGAGTTCATGAGGTACATGAAATAGGCGGGTGCATTGGTGAGTCCAAAGGACATGACCAGGTACTCGTATAGTTCATATCTCGTGGAGAAGGCTGTCTTGGGTATGTCGCAGGGTCGGATCTTGATTTGGTGATAACCAGAACGAAGATCGATCTTGGAGAACACTTTTGCTCCGGCTAACTGATCAAACAAGACATCAATGCGTGGCAGGGGGTACTTGTTCTTGACGGTCACAGCATTGAGGGGTCGGTAGTCCACACACATGCGTAGACTGCCATCCTTCTTCTTCACAAACAGGGCAGGGCAACCCCAAGATGATGTGCTGGGTCGGATGAAGCCTTTTTCCAACAGATCATGCAATTGGGTCTTCAACTCGGCCAACTCAGCAGGTGGAATCCGATAGGGTCTCTTAGATATCAGTGCGGTGCCAGGGACCAACTCTATGGAAAACTCCACCTCTCTATCCGGTAGCATACCAGGCAAGTCTTCCGGAAACACGTCAGGGTACTCACAGATAACAGGGAGGCTTTCTAGACGGGCTCCCGACAGAGGGTATGAACAAGGAAGTGCAGACTTAGGATGTATCAAGGATAGGATAGAACTGCCATGGAAGGGTGAGCTGATGTAGAGAGATCGGGCTGCTGTATCTAGAACCACATGATGTCGGGCCATCCAATCCATCCCAAGGATGACATCTATGCCTTCTAGGTCAAGGATGATAAGGTTTTCCTTGAAGAGGGTCGGGCCCAGCTGGAGAGGTACAAGAGTAACGATCTGATCCGATGCTATCTTCCCTCCAGGAGTGGCGATCACATAAGATTCCTTAGTGTGACCGACATCCAGCTCACATCTTTCTCTAGCCTTACTCCCGATAAAGCTATGAGAGGCTCCCGAATCAAACAACACAACAACAGCTTGATTTAAAATAAGGAAAGTACCCGTCATTACTGACGCACCTTCGGGGAGCTCGGTCAAGCTGGTGTAGTTGAGTCGGCCTTGCACCTTGGGCCTTCTTCGTCTGTTTGCCATGGAGTTTTGGCCTTGCTGTTGATTCTTGTTCCTGGGGCAGTCCTTGGCAAAATGCCCTTCATTGCCACAGGTGAAATAGCGGCTACTAGCTGCAGGGCGGGGTGGTGCTGGTGGGGTCGGCCGGGGCACCTGTGGTTGGAAACCGGAAAAACGGGGCGCTGCTGCTGCCCTTGTACAAGATGCCTTAGCAACTCAGTTTGAGTTGCTAGGATTGCCTCCAGCAGAGATGAGGGCGGGGGTGGGGGAAGATCCTGTCGCTGCTCGCTACTGCCGGGCACAGAACCAGATCTGGTGCGATGCGCCATCTGCAAGAGTTAGCGTTCCATTAATTTCATAATCTTAGAAGTACTCCAACAAATGGAACGTATAAGTTAAATCCTCCAATGCAACTCTTGCCGATAATGCAACACACGTCCTCATAAAGGAGATACACTTTTCTCATACTCATGTTTGTTAGCGTTTATCTTAGCCTTGTACTCAACTTCGGGCGAATCCTATCCTACCCAGACTCTCATACTCCAACTTAACCCACGGGGTCGGGCTAGGCGATCCTCCCGAGAAAAAGGGTCGGCAACGATCCACACTAAAAAGGGGTCGGGCGAGGCGGAAGCTGCCTTGAAGGGTCGGCGCACCCGATCTCGCGAACCGGGGTCGGCCAACTGAGCAGACTCCCAGAAAACAACGTGTGGTCGCGGCGTAACTCACTTAGCCTAGCATTCCAACACTTTGCAAGGGTTAAAGGCCAGGAACCAGAATTGACTTTATACACAGCGGTGTTCCAACACAGGGAGTACTCGACTCAAGGCTAACCTATTACAATCCTTTCCAAAATTTAGGCTGCCGAGGAGTACAACAAAGAATGAATCCCTGGTAACTCTAAGTCTATAAATGGACACTATGAGTAGGAGAAGGGGCGCCATCTTCTCCGATGTCCATACTGGACGCTCCCTCATCCTCCTCAGGGTCCTCTTGAGCCTCGAGCTGCATATTGAGGGCATGCATATCGTCGAGCTCAGCTTGATGCTCCTCCAAGTGAGCATTGGCAACTGCCAGCTCCATCTCTATCTCCATCTTCTCCTCCGACAGCTCGATCATGCCGTCCATGAGGTCGGCCACTTCTCCCTCGAGCTCGGGGATCCGGTCTTGCATGTCGTGTATCTGAATGCCTCTTTGGATAAGCTGGTAGGTTTGGCCTACCATATCTCTCCTAGCTGACTGGAGGTACCCGTGAGCATCCGCTGCGGTCCGGGCAAAAAGGGTCATAGCTCTCCCTTGAAGCTCGATCAGCCGATAGAGGGCTGCCATGCATCTGACATTGGTGGAGATGGTGACCATGGCGTACGTGGTGGCTAACACCTCAATATTCCCGACGCGGTCGAGCCACGCCGGGTCCAGCCGGTTCCTGGCGGGGAACAGGCCGATAGGGTCTAGCATGATCTCCAGGGGATGCAGCTGGCAAAACTGGGTGAGCAGCTGGAGAGCGGCAGACTCCCAAGTGTCCTCCGGAGCAAGGCCGTAGGCTGATATGCCGAAGGAGGGCCAGTCGGGCCGCACAGGGGGAGGAGGTACCACCGCCTGTACATGGCACGTCTGGATACCCTGCTCCAGATACAGTCGTCCGGCGTATAATGGTGGGGACTGGTACCCAAACCATTTCAACGTGTCCCACAAAATCGCGGGAAAGCCCTCGAAATGCAGACATGTCGACTGGAAAGTACCATCTGCTCCAAATAACACATGCCCGGGAACGGCCATCTGGAACCAAGAAACCAAAACCACATGAGATAGACTCCAAGGGTCGGGGGTCGGATAGAGAAGCATTCGGCTTTAACCGAGAGCAACTGGAAGAAACTAAAAATCCTTAGAACCGAAAAGAACTCTTCCGAACAAGGATGCTTTTGAGAAGGAAACCTTACAGCTTTCTGGTTATGACGCATGCACGGCCTACCTTACTCTTAACCAAAACAACTGCCCAAACCTGGGTCTTACGCGGTCAGTGCCGGTGACAAGGCAACAAGTACGTCTCTCCCTATAATAGCTAGTCGATTCTAGTAACGTCTTTTAAACGAACGCGGTTAGCGTACCTGCAGAAAACACCAACACACGAACCTTTCGTGCCAGCACTCACGAAAGCGTTCCCAAACATTACCGCTCACTATAGGAATGGCACCCATGCGTTTAAGGCTGCATGGACATCACTCAACCGTGGAAATAGGTTCCCTTTGAATGGAACCATACAACCCTTCGCATACTCGCGATGCGGAATCAACACACGTATGATAGACGTGGCGAATCAACCGTGCTGATAGGTTCGTTGGAATCGAACCGTACCAGCCTTCGTATGGATTACATACGGAACCTGCGCACGTGTGATAGATGTGGGCGAGAACAACCATGATGATAGGGTCCTTTGAATAGAATTCTCTATCAACCTTCGCATGCTCGTGATGCGGAACTCGGCACACGTATCATAGACATGGCGAAGTGCTGGAAGGGTTAGCAAGATAACCAAGTAAAATATTAGTCACCTAAAACAACCCCAAAATCCCCTAGGGCCTCTCGCACTAAAGGCATCCTTAACGATCGTACGAGATTTTTCAAAAAAGTTTCTTGCAACTTTTATCTTTTTAAAGAAGTGTTTAGGGCTTGTTGTGTTCTCTGTACTGCTAAAACCGCTCTGGTACCAGCTGTGGCAGATCCACTTCGGATCTACTTGGTTAGACATGATTTAGCCGCCTAATATGCGACACTCATACCTAAACCGAGTAAACACGAAGTGCCGTCGGATTTTCCTCCGATTTAACCACTTGAACAGGACCATTTTAGCAGACTCACACGAAGGTGAGCGGTTCCAGAGAGTACAACAAGTCCACAAGTTAACCATTAACCACTTAGTTTAGTTACGAAAGAACATCAGAGTTTTACAAGATTTCAGAAAACAACAGAAGGTAGAACACTAGCGGAAGCAATCGTCGGGGTCGGACGTCCTGGTGAGGCCAGCCGGGACATCACTGATCCCTTTCCTCGCCGTCCGAGGAGGGATCCCACTCGACCGTCCAACCCGGAGGGAGCTGGGGCGGCCAAGTGCCAGCAGGAGAAGGGTCGGAAGCAGCAACTTCACCTGAAAAATAGGAGCCACAACAAGGCTGAGCTACTAAGCTCAACAAGACTTAACCGATAGGAGAAGCTACTCCACACTTCTAGACATGCAGGGCCTTTTGGCTAAGGGTTTGTTTGCCAAGAGCGCTAAGTAAAAACCCTATTTTCAAGTTTTAGCTTCGGTTCTAAGTTCATTAATCGGTCTAGGTTTTGCAACCTATTCTAAGCAATCATAGAACCAAAACAAGGTATATATATATCAACAAAACCATATCATCATCAGATTCCTCATTTACTCAGGGTGACATAGCGATCAGGCAATCTCAAACTATGAGAGGAAAACGAATCAATTCGAGTTCTTTAACCATGCATGGTGAACCTAACCTCACGACATCCGCGCACCCGGAGGTCGCTTCCTGTGTCGGCCTTCCCCATCAATCCCCTAACCCGTGTCGGGCCCATTTCCTTTGGTGCAAGGTTCCACAGACCCAGCCTCTGCCGTTCTGTGACCACGCTTGCCACCACGTGCGACAACCAGCAGGGGAAACTCCGTTCCAAGAACAATAGGGCGACCGCTCACGTCTAGGTTCAATCTGGTACTAGGCTTCCTCATCCCATACTAAGTATGAGGTTAGTACTTTCAAACACTTGATCACGAACACCGCCACTGTCGGGCCTTAGCAAGATTTCGTAGACAGACGGGGCAACCATCCGACCACCAAAGAGTTACCCAAACCCTTGCCCCGTCCATCGTCCTTATAGTTGTAACAGAAGGTAGACAACCAACTCTTACAACTCGCGAGTGACAGGGAATCACTCGGCTTTTACCGTTTCCTAGTTAAGCAAGCAGCTACTCGGTCCAACAGCTAGTGTTCAGATCATGGGGATAACTAAGTCATGCATCTAGGGTTTCAAACAATTCCTATACGTAAATGCACAAGCATGTTACAGAAGGCATGCGCAAGTCTGGTAAAACAACACAGGGTTTTCATGCAACCGGGGCTTGCCTTCGAGCAAAGAGGAAGAGAATTGCTCGTCTTCGGGGGCGGCTTCGGCTTCTGGGGGCAGGAGCTCAGCTACAGCTTCGTCTTCTGGCGCCAGGTGTAACTCGTAGAAGCCGTCGGTGAGGCGCAGCTCTACACAAATGCAATGCAAGAGTTAGCATAGACGGTTATTTCAACAGCAACACTTGCTCGCCTGAGCCTAGAAACTCGCGACAAAGAGCAGGAGGGTGGGGAGGTTCAGAGGAGTTGGTGGAGATCAAGAGGTGAGGGTTGGAAAGGAACTTGTGGTCTGATCTTTGAACTAGAGGATGTGGTATACTAGGGATCCTCAGACGCAAGCGCTGAAGGGTTCCTAAGTTTTACACATACACCCTCGGGTTGAAGAAAAAGATCACAGCCGAGCCCTCGGGCGAGGCGGATAAGGGTCGGCGGAACAGATAGGGTCGGGCGAGACGGAACCGGGGTTGGGCGGATAAGAGGGGTCGGGCGAAGCGGACTGGGGTCAGCAGCTTACCTTCTTCCTACAAGGAAAGCTTGGGGTCGGGAAGAAGCAGACTTGGGCGGAGGGACTAAGGCTTTGAATAACGGCTAAGACCGGCAGTGCTCCGGCGGCGGCGGTGCTTCTTGTGGATCACAAGTGAGTTTTTACGCAGCACGGAGGAGCAAGCGGCTGGGTGGCTTGGAGAAAACGGAGGGGAGCTGAGAGGAGAGTTCCTCAAGAACTTTAGGGTGTGGTGTTAGGAGCTTGAGCAGGGAGCAAGAGAGGTGGTGGAAGGCAACAATGGCGGAGGGAACTCTGGCGGGCTTGCGCATTCCCTTTTATAGCGGCTGGGATGGGGAAGGGAAGCGGCACGGGAGAGAGAGAAGGGGAGCGGCGCGAAGGCCGGGGAAGAAGCAATGGAGTGCTCTGCCTGGGCGGCGATTGAGCGACGGGGGCGGTGGTGCAGGACTTCGGAGATGACGCCAGCGGTCATTGGGTTCTGGCGTCAGGGTGGCGCAGGAGCGGGTATGCCGGTGGTTGAGATTTGGCGGAGGCGGGCGTCGCTGTGCGGAAGATTTGATGGACGCGACCGGGTTAACGGCGCTAGAATCGAGGGCGCACAGGTCAAAAGACATGCAGCTGCGGGCGCGCGGGCGAGCGCGGAGCAACAGATTGTCGGGCGGCTTCTGACAGGGCGGGGAAAGGAGCTGTCGCTGCCGTGGTCGGGGTTGGCAAAGGAGGAATCGTCGGGTAGCGAAGACCAGGCGGCGCGACTGTGTTCGAAGTGACGGAAAAGACGGGCGACATCGGGCTCTGCGGCCGGGATCTGGCGGTTTGATGATGGGCGCGGGAGGCGAGGTGCTGCAGAAAGGTTGCAGAGGGGCTTCCGCTGCCATTGGGGAAGGGGGCGCGAGAATCCATTCGGCCGCGGGTCAGAGACGAGGCTGAGCGGCGGGTGTCGGAACCGAAGCAAGGCGGGGAGGGGTCGGGTCTCAAGGGTCGGGACCGGTCGAAAGGTTGAACTTTCAGGCGCGGCAAACTAGACAGATGATCAGGGGCTAGGATAAAGATCAACCTGGGAGATTTGGGGCCAGTCGTCACAGGCGGACTCCATTTTTAGCTATAACCCTGAGGAGATAGGTCCTTCGCAGTTGGGTGGAGCGCCAGTGCCTCCGACACAGGGCTCGACCTAGGAGTTTGCAACACCATTGCAGACGCACTAGGATGTTCGGCTCGCGAGGTTGCCCCTCTGGAGCCCTTGACGTACCACCAGCTCCAAACTGTCGGGTTATGATCCAAATTCTTGGGCCGAAGTGAAGCGGGCCGAAGCTAAGTGGCCCATTAGCGTTTGGAGGGACTACACCATCTATTAGTACCATATTGCTAATAGACGAGGCTGTGGGGGTTTTTCCTCCCTATATATATGGAGGCCCCAAGTTAGGGTATCCCCAAGTTGTAAATCTTCATTGTAACCACACCCAGATATAGTGAAGATTGTTGCTGGCTGGCGCCCGTGGTTTTTCCCTCTCGCATTGGGATGGTTTTCCACGTTAAATCTCGTGTCTCTCTGCGATTGATCTTGTTTACTTCGTCGTTCCTCCGCCATCGCGTATAACAAGTGGTACCAGAGCTGAGTTTTTCAGATCAGGGCAACGCGATAGCGTCGATGAAGTTTGACTACCGCTACTTGACTACAAGACGAGATTCTCGCTGTGGCAAGTGAAGATTACCGCTATCTCAATGTTTTAAATAGCCGGTTATAGCTGCCGCTATAGCCAGATTTAATCTCTGAGAAGCTCCAGGGCTAGGATAGTCACCATTTAGTACTAAACTATATTATCCGCTAATAGCCGCTATTAGTCGGCTAAAAAAGCTAAATGACCCCTCATTTAGCGCCTGCAACATGACTTGGGCCTTTGACATTATTTGGATCACTGCACTAAGTCTACTAAACTATGTGTGTTGAACAATTTAACTGTTGATTGATGATGTAATGTTGTTGATTGATGATGTAATGGAGGCATGAGACCTTTGACATGTTTGTAGTCTACTAAACTTTGTGCTTTTATGATGATGCAATGAAGCATGAAGCCCTTAACATGTTTTTTGTATGCTGAAATGTTCCTTAGTTATACTTATATGTGCATAATCCACTAAATTTTGAATTAAAACATGCATTTTTTGTTAAACCGCTAAATGGGGCTCTCTGAGGCTATAGCCGGCTATAGCTTTTTTAGAAAAACCCAAACGCTAAAGGTCATAGCTTGCTACTCCCTCCGTCCAGAAATGATTGGCGCATTTGAACTGGGGAAAATTCTTTCAAAGTAGATTTTGACTCTTAATTTCTCTTATAATATAATGTCAATCACTAAAAACTCAATGTCATCTCAAAATAAATTTAAGTACAAATATGTTGATGCAAAATTTATATACTAAATATGCTTATAATTTGACTAATTGTTAGTCAAAGTTTGTAAAGTTTGACTTTTGATTGATCAAAATACACCTATCATATCTGGACAGAGGGAGTATTTAAAATATTGATTAGGCTTGGGCAAGGATTTGGGCCTTGGTTCAGGGTGAGGTGAGGGCTTAGGTTTGGGATCTAGGCCCGGCGGCACTGGTTTTGGTTCAGGCTTTGGCTTGGGTGGTGGTTTAGGTCCTGGAGGATGTGGCAGGGGCTCTGGTTTGATGGGTCCTGTCGTGTGCTGGGGCTCTGGGTGCAGCTGCGGCTTCTCGACGGCGGCACGTTCTGGCTGCTTGCGCGCGAAACGCGCGCCGTGACCGCCGCTCCGTCGTCGTCGAAGGCGGTGGCGCCGGCGATCAGTGTCGCCAGGAGCACGGTGAGGAGAAGGCACCAATGGGAGTGGCGACGTGTCGCCGTAGCTCCAGCAGTTTCTCCCTCTCCTTGCTAGAGGACTGTGTGCTGTGTATGGATGAGTGGAATTGCTGTGGTGGATTGGGGATTTATATATAGCGGCCGGCGGGGTGAATTGCAAGCAGCTCTCGACTGGTAGATACGCGCTTGAACCAAAGGATAGTGCGTAGCTTTCTCACACACTTTTATTTTTGCGCGTAGCTTGCAGTGTCATGGATTCAATTTGCTAGCTGCTGTGATGTGATGCCATAGTGACCACATATCTCACCTGACTCTGTATATTCATGTTGAGATGTTGATAAAAGAGATCGGAAAATATTTTGCGCGTAGCAGTTTGATGGAATTGCAATATCTAAGCCCGCTGATGGCCTGAAATTGTGTTCTTGAGGACCAATAGAAAAAGGTCGTATGTGATGCTGATACGCATGTCGCTTTTAAGACCTGGTTTGGTTCCTCTTACTTATTTTTAGCACCTGTCACATCGAATGTTTAGATACTAATTAGGAGTATTAAATGTAGATTATTTACAAAACCCATTACATAAGTGGAGGCTAAACGGCGAGACGTATCTATTAAGCCTAATTAATCCATCATTAGCAAATGTTTACTGTAGCAACATATTGTGAAATGATGGATTAATTAGGCTTAATAGATTCGTCTCGCCGTTTAGCCTCCACTTATGTAATAAGTTTTATAAATAGTCTACGTTTAATACTCCTAATGAGTATCTAAACATTTGATGTGACACGTGCTAAAAATAAGCAAGGTGAACCAAACGCCCCCTAACAAGAATCAATCCGTCATGTGCCCAAGAAGCCAACCCTGGAAAATGCATGTGTTTGGTACAGCTTTGACATAGGCAGGCGTGCACTTTAAAACCTCTTTGATAGGAGGGTTTTTTCAAGTGCTTCTCCACCAGCTTCTATGGAAGCCCTAACAACTAGCTGACTAATAAACAGCTTCGGTAGCGAAGCAGCAGGTGAAGCCATTCGCGAAAACAACTGGGGCGACGGAGCACCGCCTCCTTATCTGGGCACGCTCGCATCATGGGCAACGGAGCACCGCCTCCTCATTTGGACAGCACCCAGCTGCCGACGGTGTCGGAGGGAGAGGAGGATGCCATGGCTGACCATGAGGCGGAGGGATGGGAGTAAAGTGCGGGAAGGAAGAGAATCGGATAAGGAAGAAAAGTAATACGGGAGCAAAAAGAAAATGGAGGAAAAAAAGAGGAAAAGAAAAAATAAAAATAAAGGGAGGAAAAAGAAAAATGAGAGTAAAAAATAAGAGAAATTATTAATTAATTATATAATTAAATTCATTAATCCTTTTTCACTTTATATGTCAAGACATTATAAATTAGAGAAAAATATAGAACTAGAGACAAACAAGGGTATATTAGGCATTTGATCTTTCACATCCATTCCTAAAGATATGGAAGAAGCCGTTTTATCAAACACTTTTCAGAATAGTTTCAGCTCCATTAGAGAAGTTACTCCACTAGAGGAGTTACAACCATACCAAACGAGCCTTAGTTAATAGTCATTTTTTTTATTGTTGGAGGAAGACGATGAAAACTCCAATCAAAATAGAGCTCGATTTTCTTGTGTCGAGAAAGGAAAGATCGAGACATGGATCCAACCTTTAGCTACTCGTCGTAAATGCGGTGCCCCCTGCCTGCCCGCTTGAGAGTTGAGACGAGACGGCGAGACGCGCTATATACGTCATGCGCATGTCACACATACGTCGTACATATATATAGGGAGTATAGCTCTCCCTGCGTTGCTGAAAGAAATGCGCCCTTGGCCTGTGGGATGTCCATTTGGTGACAGTTACTGTAGGGGCCATCTATGAACTATCACATCTTTCAGAAATGCGCCCTTGGCCTGTGGGATGTCCATTTGGTGACAGTTACTGTAGGGGTCATCTATGAACTATCATATTAGATGGTGTTTGGTTCGTGCTAAGGTAATGTAAACGTAAAAGGAATCAGATTGCAATGTAGCGGTGGAATGAATGATTACCCTCTTTGTTTGGTTGCACTCTGGTAACGTAATCAGATTACGGTGTGGGTGCTGTATCTGATTACGGTGGGGGAGGAGGGGTAACAAGCTTGTATAGATAAGAGATTCGATTACAGTATCAATTGATTACAAACCACTACAACCAAACATATGTAATGAGATTCGTTACCTTCGATTGTGTTACTCTTGAGCCAACCAAACACCACCTTAGTATTTCAAAATGCTTCTTTGAGTTTGAAAAATACTATGATTTTGCAAAGTTTTGAAGTTACTTTTTAGGCAACCAAACACCACCTTAGTAATTTCAAAATGCTTCTTCAGAGTTTGAAAAATACTATGATTTTGCAAAGTTTTGGAAAGCAAAGAGGTGTTTGGGTTAGCAGATTCTGTAGCTTTAAAGACCATGGTGTTGCTAAAACTAGTAATATCTTTTGGAGTGTTAAAAGTTTTATTACTTAGAACCTCTTTTTTCTAGACTAGCTATAAAGTCAATATGTATGGATAAAACCTTTCGGGGACATGATCGGCGTCGTGCAGCCCAACTGCAGTTTCAGCGATACTCCCTCCATTCTAAATTGTACATCATTTTAACTTTTGTAGGTGCATCGTATTTAGAAAAGTCAAAATAACCGATGCACCTAAAAAAGCTAAAACGACCTACAATTTAGAACGGGATGCACCTATAAGCTAAAACGACCTACACTTTGGAACGGGATGCACCTAGAAAAAGTAAAATGACCTACAATTTGAAACGGAGGAGTACCTACCATCCATGGACTATAGTTTCAGCCCATCCAAAGCCCAGTTTGGATACAAACTCCTAAAGTTTAGTAGTGTACTAAAGTTTAGGACTCTCACATTGCTAGTCCTAAAGTTTAGTACAGGGTTGTTTGGATGGACTACTAATCTTTAGAACCTTAGAGGGAAAATGTCATTTTTACCCTCCAATTACTCCTCTAAACTACCCCTGCACTGTTCACGTCATTAATGCATGCGAGGGTAATAGGGGTAAAGGGGGACTTGGGGACCACTTTTAGGAGAAATAGGATCCATTAGTACCCCTTGACTCTCCTAATGAAAATGACCATCCTAAAGTTTAGGAGTGCACTTTTAGGATCCATATTTGGATGCACAAGTCCTAAAAAGTGTCATAAAAGTGGACTCCTATTTAGGGTGTATCAAACAGGCCTAACTATAGGTCAGACAAAGATAAACATCGCACACAACCGAACATCCTTCTGACACGAGCGCAGATCAAGCCCATGAGGCCCATTAGTCGGGAGACATCCAACCCAGGCATCAAACTTAACTATTTATTGCTTGTTTGTTTTTCGATCTTCAATTTTGGACATGGAATTTTCACGTGTATTTGTGACCATAAGACCATAATCATTGTGATTAGTTATTGCATACGGTTTCGGGTGTTTCAAATTTAACTCAATGATTCATACAATCTATAGTTGAACTAGTAAATTTAAATATTTTTTAATAAAAAATTCAAAATTAATAGGAAAAATATATCCATGTCAGTACGTCACATCCCATTTTACCTTATCGATAGTAAACAACATCACGGTCCATTCGAGACAAAAACGTGTTCAAAGGATTGAAATTCAGACCCACGAACCCTCACTCAACACTCTACTGTACGTACGTATGCTCTCCACAGCCCAGCAGGCCCCAGCTCTCTCCCACATTTCTCATCAGCTCCCATCACCTGGTAAACTTTGCAATAAAGCTCAATTGAAATGACTTGGATCAGTGCACTAAATTTCTTGCATCCATGGCAACGATGAGCAGCAGTCCTTCATCTCTAGCTATATAGCCATATAGGCCTAGCTAGCCGTACGTGTGACGAAGTGCGTGCTGGGTCCGTGTGGCAGCAGGATCAGCAGTGCGTGCGCGCAGTGGTAGGACGACGCATCTATGAACACTGGCAATGGCACGGCAACCGAGTTCAATGCAGGCAGCCAGGAGGCAGAGGCAAGGAGGCGGATGAATTGAATTGCACCTTGCAGTTGCTACGATCGACTTCTTCCATCGGTTGAATGCACACACGCACGTACCCTGCTGCTCTCGATTCCCTCGGCGTAATTTCTTTCTTGCTGCGCGCAGTGGATCCGCACCCCCATTCATTTCACATCTATCAGCCACGTCTAATGACAATTGTCATCATGGTGTGCTCCGTTTTGATGCGCTAGGTTGTGTTTAGTGTTTTATAGTTAATTACAGTTTTTTTTCTTGTACAAACACCTTTTGCGCCGGAGATTTGCACAGAAATGAACACCATCAGTGCAAATTATTAGAGGCCGGCAGTCCAGCATCGGCTCAAGCCGGGCGCGAGGTAGAATCTTGGAATTGAAACCAATGCATCAACTAGCTCAGAATTAAACGCCATGAATGCCAGAGGCAGGTCGTTGACTTTGTGTTCACTGGTTCATCACACTAGTAGAAAAACGATCTTCCATCTTTAACAAAAATCAACTTGTACGTCTTCACAGCTACAGAAGCTACTCCTGACCGATCGATCTTTCAGGACTGGAGCTAGATACGTATCAATGCACCGAGGGCATGCATGACCTCACAGTCACAGCTCAGACGCTCACGGGGGATGGGGGCGTTCATGGCACTATAAATAAGCTCCCAGGAGGATCTTTTGGACAGAGTGGGAAAATTTAAATGTCCATCGTCTTATAAATGTACTCCAGCCAAGAGCATCAGCACAAGTTCAGAACACGATCAATTTCTGCGGTACATGTCTTTTTTTTTTTGTCTTTCAATATCTGGGTAGGAACGTAGGAGTACATGGTACCATCTGAATTTGTAAGGATGAAATTAGTTGTTTGGAGTAAATTAAAATAATCATGAGGTCAAACTTGTTTGTTGTAGAAACTTTTATGACATCATATTGGCCTTTCAAAACATTAGTTGAAAACAAGTGTTCCTTTTTAGCCGAAATTAGCAAACAATCATGTAATAAGCAGATCCAGTTTTATGAACCAATCTATCAATTGATGTCAGTGTAGGAAAAGACCCATTTTACAGCTCAAAACGTTCACGTCTTTTGGCTTAACCCTTTGTATTATTCTGTTTGTAGCCCATCCTATCTACACAATTACACATGCAACACCAAATTGCTTCATCTCCGCTAGGGGTCTGCCACGCTAGCTCTTCGCATGGAGGCCACGTCACTCGTATCTAGCTTCCTCACGTACTTAGGGTGATTTATTTTAACATCCACGCACACGAAGGCGAAGATGCGATGAGATGCCACGTGGCGAGTTTGGATTGCGCAGGACAGAGAGGTAGTAAAATTTGCAGTACTTCACTGGATATGGCTTGATGACGACCGAGTGTGCAGCGAGTATATCTGCATCTGATTGAGGAGATGTCAGCGTCATGGGATCTTGATAATTAACTGCATGCGTTGATCCTGACCATAATGCAGGGCGATGGTACGTATGCTATACTAGATATATAGGAGGTGATCAATGTCATCAGCAACTGTTAGAATCCTGACATGTCTCTTTGACACACACCGTATGCAAGTGCTGTGCAGGCCTTATAGCATTGTTAGCAAGAATATTAATCATGCATGATTGCAGTCCAACGATCGACGTTACTAATCCTGATCGAGGCCCATGCACAACAAAAGGAGAAGAAGAGGGAGACAGGGTCGGTAGTGACTGTCCTGATGACTATTGAATGCCAACATGCAGAGACTATCTACCATGCTTCTGGTGATTTGACGTTTGAGTGATCTTTCCAACAGCAGCGTATACTGGAAAGAAATCCAAGGACATAAGAAATTTAAGCATGAGCTGTCCTGGCCAATGTCTTCCGGAAAAAGGTGTTTTTTTATTGCCTTTCACAACCACCACCTTCAGAAGATTTAGACTAGAGACTCAAGATTATACAAGGAAAATAGTACAAACTGAAGAAAGAAAAAACAAACAACTTACGATCCATTCATGTTTCAACAGTCTCAAATGGTGCTCGGCGACCACTAGAATGCAGGGTATAATTAAGTCCCACCTGTACTTGCACCAACCGCTCGGAATGACGGGTCATGCAACCAAATCTGTAGTAGTAGATCAACACACACCCTAGTGCCTCCTAAAGTTGCCGTAGGGAGGCGACCATATCGACACTGCGAATCAAAAATTAATCTGTCGTAGCGTATGCATCATCCGCCTCAGAATAAGTCTGGAAGCTCATTATGCATGTAGAACATGCAAAAAAAACACTATTAACACTAAGCAGAGAATAAACCTTCCTTCAGCGTTTTTAGTCCCGGTACTTTTTGAACCCGGGACTAAAGGACCTCTAGTCCCGGGTCAAATGGTCACCACCGACGGCCACCGACGACGGGAGCTTTAGTCCCGGTTGGTAATATCAACCGGGACTAAAGACCCCATTTAGTTCTTGCTGTAACGGCTAGTGGGACGACGGAATCTGGTAGGGCTTTTAGTCTCCGTTGAAAACACCAACCGGGACTAAATCTTTAGTCCCGATTGGTACTTCCAACCAAGACTAAATGGATGGACTTTAGTCCCGGTTGGTAACACCAACCGGGACTAAACGCCTCGCCTATAAAAGTCAGGTTCTTCCTCCCCGGGCCCGAGCCACTCAGACCGAGAGCTTCAGGCTCCTTCTCCATGGCGAGCAAGCAAGGTTAGGGAGATGCTGCCCGATTTTTATTCCTCATTTTTGTGGGGATTTCACTCATCCAAAGTGTTGTAAATGTTAGCTAATTCATCCTACCTTCATTTATTGTTATTTATGCCTTGTTTTATGCTTTAGAGATAGAGAAAATGAGTTTTTTTAGAATGAGGAAGAATGGGAAGATTTTTTATTTATACATGTTTTTGAGCTGAAATTTGATGGATAACTTGCTTGTTATATATGATTCGTATTAGATAAATATCTTGACCAATATTAGGTTTGGGAAAAAATAGAGTAAATGTGTTTTTAATATTTAATATTTAGTCATTGCAATAAAATTAAGATAAATAAATTGTAGGTGTAAGAAATAGAATTTGGTCATTGCTACAATTTTTTGGATAGTTTGCATGTTAAATTAGAGTGACATGAAAATTACACCGGTCAACTTAAAGCTACAATTGTGGAATAGGACAACAAAGATATACTAAAGATTACAGACGCTCCATAGTGGACGTTACGGAGTTAAGAATCCATAAATAATGGTAGAACGAACTCGGGTTGAATATCATAAAATAATTTTTCAAACACCTTTTGTAGCCACATTCTCATAATAGAAGTATGGGGCCCAATTACCTGTTCAGGCAGAGATCAGTTCACTGACCTTGACCCATCGGCTTTTGGTTGGTTGTGGCTTGTCAAAATGGGTCATGCTCAGTGAATAAATCTTTTACTCGGACATGCTATTGTGTGCCACCATACTTCGATTATGAAAATGTAGTACTTGCTCCAAAAGACGTTTGGACAATTATTTTAAGATTCTTTTTTATATTCAACCCGAGTATGTGGACTCGAAGATCTTCTGTTGTACCATTATTTTCTGGTACTAGAGGAGTGGAGGTGACTCTTCATAGACTTCGTAGAAGATTGAGTCATGCAGAGATGGCTTGGAGGGTGAACATTCTATTATGTTGTACTATTATTTTAGGATTATTGACGACGTGAAGTCCACTATGGCGCGTCTGGGGTAATCTTTAGTGTATATATATCTTTATTATCTTGTTCCAGAATTCTAGTATTTTTCTTTTTGTCGACCTAGTGAATGATATGAATGTTGATTGGTGTAATTTTCATGTGAATTGTTTTTATCTTTATGAAGGTTGATTGGTGTAAATTATCAATATTGATCAAGTTTTTTATCTAATACAAAGACCTATGTCAATTTTTCATCTAATACAATCCAGATGGACTGGCAAGGGGTGTATAACGAGGATAGACGGACCAAGGGGTTTGTTGATAGATTGCATTATTTTCTCAAAGTGGCTAAAGCCAACAAGTCAGAGAAGGGATTCATATGTTGTCCATGCTTCCAATGCAGTAACAAGAAGGACTACTCTTCCTGGGGAACTCTTCACAGCTACTTATTTAGATACGGTTTCATACCTAACTATTTGGTTTGGACCAAGCACGACGAAATAGGGGTTATAATGGAAGACGACAAAGAAGAGGAGGACGATAACAATATTACGGACTAGGCTGCAGGCCAAGCTTTCGCAGATACTACAATGGGCGAGGTTGCTGAAGAAGAGTTTGCAGAAGACAGCCCTATTGATGATCTTGGTCAGGTGCTACGGGATGCACAGAAAGACTGCAAAATTGAGAAGGAATCAGAAAAATTGCAGCGCATGATAGATGATCATAAAAAATTATTGTACCCAGATTGCAAGCAGGGGCATAAAAAATGGGTATCACACTGGAAATGCTGCAATGAAAGGCAAAAAATGGTGTGTCCGATAATGCATTTCAGGGGATATTGAAAATTGTAAAGAACATGTTTCTCGAGAATAATGAATTGCCGTCCACAACATATGAAGCTAAACAGATTGTTTGCCCTCTGGGGTTAGAGGTTCAGAAGATACATGCATGCTCTAATGACTGTATCCTCTATCGTGGTGATGAATACGAGAAATGGGATGCTTGTCCTGTGTGCGGAGCGCTACGGTATAAGATCACGCGAGATGATCCTGATGATGTTGACAGGAAGGCTCCCAAGAAGAGAGTTCCCGCGAAGGTGATGTGGTATTTCCCTATAATACCACGTTTGAAGCGTTTGTTCAAAAATAAGGCGAATGCTAAGTTGATGCGATAGCACAAAAAAAACGTAAGCAAGATGAGATGCTTAGACACCCCACGGATGGGGCCTAGTGGAGATCAATTGATAGAACATTCCCGGACTTTGAAAGTGATGCAAAGAACATAAGGTTTGGTTTAAGTACTGATGGATTCAATCCATTCGGTGAGTTGAGTAGTGGTCATAGTACTTGACCTGTAACCCTATGTATGTTCAACCTTCCTCCTTGGCTGTGCATGAAGCGGAAGTTAATTATGATGTCAGTGTTTATCCAAGGCCCAAAACAACCAGGCAACGACATTGACGTGTACCTAAAACCGTTAGTTGATGAACTTTCACTACTCTGGAAGGAAGAAGGCGTACGTGTGTGGGATGAGGATAAACAAGAGAGCTGTCGGGGATAGATCTCCAGTACCCGCAAGGAAGGAAGAAGACGGACTCCAACTAGGATTCCTCTGTAATCCTACTAGAGCTCATACCATGTAATCCTACTAGGACTCCTCCTTATAACCGGCTAGTTATCCTACCCCCTGGAGTATATAAAGGAGGGTAGGGGTACATACATTAGCAGAACCGTCAGAACCACCAAGAGGTTCAACACCATACAACACCCAAGCGCAGGGCGCAATATACAACACCCCAAACAAGACGTAGGGTATTATCTTACTCTAGCGGCCCGAACCTGTATAAATCTGTATCTTGTGTCCTCGCTTTTACCTTCGAGTTCCAAGTCCGATGATTCCCCACCAACCAATCTACTACCTCAGGTACCCCCTCGGTAGGCTACCATTATAAAACACCAATATCTGGCGCGCTAGGTAGTGGTGATCGCCGAGATCATCGGGTGAGTTTGAAGGACATCATCCTCAGAACAAAATCAATCTACTCCTACGACGTGGTGACTATACTTACGTTGATAAGTCGAGCCGGCGACTCGCCGTTTCCATGCATCGAATTCAAGACGGAGCCGGCGAAGGACCAAGATCAGTGTTGCAGGGATGGGTCAAATTACTCTTCGCCTAGTAAAGCTCATCACGGAAATCAAGATCATCAACTCGTGCATAGGTGAATTTGAAGTGTAGTTCCCAGAAGTCGGTGCCACTAGGAAGAAGTCCTCCGCACGGAACTTTTGACAACTTACAGGGATGCGTGATGGGGCATTGGTTTGATTCACTGAGTCCTGATCATGATTTCATCCTCGCGCAGTCAAAAAACAAAAATCCAAAAGGGATAATCAAGGAACAGAAGAATCGGATCTGCATGGGGTCTGATCCGATTCAAGGACCAGGATGTAGCTATGTCCGATGCGTATTACAAGACAAAGCAATTAGAGACTGCAACTCCGCAAGCATTCATGGAAAACAAGGCTTTTGCAGTGGCATAGTAACGCACCCCCTACTAGAGTCCATCAAATCAGATAAGGGATCAACGTCAACAAAAATTCAGAACCAAGAGAGAAGTTGCGTAAATATCTGCTGCCGCTTTGCCATAGCCTGATTTGCTGATTTTTAGCTACACGCACACAAGAAAACTACCAGAAGGCTTCGCATCAAGAGGAGTACGCATACTACCTCATCAACGACTACTTCAACTTCACGAGAACGCTCAGCGACCCGTCGACGACTACTTCGACTAGTCATCTCGACTAGAAAACTAATCGGGGCAGACTTCACACCATCAACTACTTCGACCAATCGTCTCAACTAGAAAACTAGTCGAGGACGGTCTATTTCGACTACTCATCTCGACAAGAAAACTAGTCGAGGACGGACTACTTCGACTACTCGTCTCGACTAGAAAACAAGTCGAGGACGGTCTACTTCGACTACTCGTCTCGACAAGAAAACTAGTCGAGGACGGACTACTTCGACTACTCGTCTCTTTTCTAGTCGAGGGCGGGTTCCACGTGATCAACAACTAGTCGGAATCGACTCCGACTAGTTGGCTTCATCAACAACCGACATCGGTTTTAATCGACAATCATCCATAAATCAAGCTAAGTCACTTTTTCTACTTATTTTCGAGCTTGTTTTTCGCATGCAGGGCAACTTGCCAACTACTTATTTGTGTACGTCTCTCGACGGGAATTACCCTCCAAAGCTACACTTTGCCAACTATCCCTGAGACATGTTGACCGATAGCAACAGGCTTGGTATACCAAATTATGGAGGCTACAGCCACTGGTTTGGTACACGAATTGTGGAGGCACCGCCACGGGTTTTGTACATTGAATTTTGGAGGCAATTGCCACAGATTTGATGCACTAAATACCGGAGGCTCACAACGGCTACACCCTAAGGAGGCACAAATCTTATGTGCACAATATGCGCTCTATTTGCCGGAGGGCAGCAAACTCTTGCGCACAACACGCGCTCTACTCGCCAGAAGGCAGCAAACTCTTGCGCGCAATCGCGCTCTCTTTTTGTCGCAACGATGACTACTCATTTTTGTCTTCTCTTAAGATCACTAATCTTCTCGAGCAAAACATGCCTTAATTCGTGAAAGACTCGGATAATCTATCATGCCTAAATGCTAGCACACATACACGAGACAAAGATCTCAGCTGTGCAAACGGCAGTGCCCGTACGCGTACAAGAGACAAAGATCTCGCCATGCAGTGGCTACGGCTAAACAGAGACTGAGTCTAAACACAACAGGCTAACTACTTGGGAAAATTATAGCCCAAACAAGAGCATGACACAAAACATTTATATTTAGCATTGAATAAATTTCAGTAGTTTTCAATATTCTACAAATATGCTATATAATGCATGCATCTCTTTTTACAGGTTAAGCTTCGGCGACGGCACTCCAGGACACTCAGCGTACCTCCAAAGGCACAGCTAGTTCCCAAACTCGGGGGCTAAGTGCCAATTACTACTCGGAAATACTTCCAGTGGCTCCGCTAGTTCCCAAACTCGGGGGGCTAAGCACCAATTACTACTCTAAATATCTCCAATAGCTCAGCTAGCTTCCAAGCTCGGGGGCTAAGCGCTAATAACTACTCGACGTGGCTTACACGGCTCACCTGGCGCGTAAGCTCAGGGGATGGACGCCGCAAAACTACTCGGATGATGACTTGCGTGAAGACTAAGCTACCCTTGTATTGATTATTCAATCAATCCAAGGCTCGGGGGCTGATAAGCTACACCCATCAGTTGATTTTTTCAAGATGAAAGAAGATTCAAGATTTTATTGACCATCAGCCTGATTTCTTGATTCAACCTAAGGCTCGGGGGCTACTCCATATGGAGTGCGACTTTCGCCGCCCTCCATATATGAAGACTACAATCAAGGGCTTGAGCACACCATAGCCTCATGGCAGTTTTGAGGAACTTTGAAGATTCAGCCAGACAAAATACTCGAAGAGCACCATAACTACTCAGCGAGGATCTGAAAAGCACTCGAAGACTTCTGCATTCGACTATGAAGTGCTCGGAGGTTTGTCGGGGATAGATCCCCAATACCCGCAAGGAAGGAAGAAGACGGATTCCTACTAGGATTCCTCAGCAATCCTACTAGGACTCATACCACGTAATCCTACTAGGACTCCTCCTTGTAACCTGCTAGTTATCCTGCCCGCTGAAGTATACAAAGGAGGGCAGGGGTACCTAGATCAGCAGAACCCTTAGAACCACCAAGAGGTTCAACACCACACAACACCCAAGCGCTGGACGCAATATAATATACAACACCTCAAATAGCATGTAAGGTATTATGCTACTCTGGTGGCCCAAACCTGTATAAATCCATGTCTTATCCTCGCTTTTACCTTCGAGTTTCAGGTCCGGCGATTCCCCACCAACCAATCTACTACCTCGGGTACCCCCTCAGTAGGCTACCAGTATAAAACACCGACAAGAGCTTTGACCTACGAGCATTGTTGTTCATAACCATCAATGATTGGCCTATGCTGAGTAACCTTTCAGGACAGACAAATAAGGGATATCGGGCATGCACCCACTGTTTAGACGACACAGATAGCATGTATTTGAAACATTGTAGGAAGGTCATGTATATGGGCCATCGTTGATTTCTTCCTGCTACCCACCCATTAAGAAAGAAAGGGATGCATTTCAAAGGGGTGCTAGACCATCGTAGAAAACCTGACACCATAATGGAACGCGTGTATTTGAGATGATAAAGGATGTAAGGGTAGTCTTTGGAAAGTATCTTGGTAGCGAACATATTCCGAACGACGAAAACGGACGTGCACCCATGTGGAAGAAGTATATATTTTGGGAGCTACCTTATTGGGAAATCATAGAGGTCCACAATGCAATAGACGTGATGCACCTGACGAAGAATCTTTGCATGAACGTGCTAGGTTTCATAGGTTGTTATGGGAATTTAAAAGATACATTGGAAGCACAACATGACCTAAAACGTTTGAAGCAACGACATGACCTTCATCCGGAAAAGAGAGATAAAGGATAGCACTACTTACGTCCTGCCAGTTACACTCTCAGCAATGAAGAGAAGGATAGCATGTTTGACTGCATGAATAGTATCAAGGTTCTATCTGGGTACTTCTCGAATATAAAGGGAATAATAAATATGAAAGAAAAAAGTTCACAAATCTAAAGGCCCATGACTGCCACATGTTGATGACCCGTTGCTTCCGGTTGCACGATTAGTGCTCGTAAAGCTATGTGCATTTCTCAATGCGATTTCGCAGAAAGCAATCGATCCAACCAAGCTACTAAAGCTACAAAATGATGTGGTACAATCTCTTGTCAGTTTTGAGTTGGTATTTCCACCATCCTTCTTCAATATTATGACGCACCTCCTGGTTCACCTAGTCAAACAGATTACTATTCTCGGTTTAGTATTCGTACACAATATGTGACCTTTCGAAAGGTTTATGTCAGTCTAAAAAACTATGTTCTTAATCGTGCCCGTCCAGAAGGAAGCATCGCCAAGAGACATGAGGGGAGGCTACGGGAACGGGCACCCTTGGAAGGAAATCAAGTTTGAGCAGTGACAGTGATTAGTTGCATAAAGGACATTTAACGGTTCTGCAACAATCATCCTTTATGGCTCCGTATATCGAGGAACACAAGCAAATTCTATTTTCCCAATACCCGATGAAATCCGATGCTTGGACTATACATCATCACATGGATACTTTTCCCTGTTGGTTGCATCAACACCTTATGGGTAACTCCGCGATTCACGAACAACTCGCTTGGTTAGCCAGGGGACCTTCTAGTACAATCGTGAAATTCCAAGGTTACGAGATAAATGTTTATACATTTTACATGAGAGCCCAAGACCAAAAAAGCATCAACCAAAATAGTGGTGTCCGTATAGATGCCATAGACAACAACAGGAGCAAGGACTCATATTATGGTTTCATAGAGGAGATCTGGGAACTCAAATACGGACCGCTGAACATCCCTCTGTTTCGTTGCCAATGGGTGAAGCTAACTGGAGGTGGTGTAACGAAAGATCAGTATGGAATGACAATAGTGGACCTGACCAAGACTAGATACAATGATGAACCATTCGTCTTTGCCAATGATGTGCATCAGGTTTTTTATGTGAAGAACATGTCCAGCAAACCCAAGAAATATTGAGAAGATAAAGAAAAACCATGGGAGCTAAAGCGCCACATAGTTCTTCCAGGTAAAAGGAAAATCGTGGGAGTCAAGGACAAAATAGACCAGTCAGATGATTATGATTAGTTTGATGGCATGCCTCCATTCGCTGTCAAAATTGACCCAAGCATCATGCTAGCCAAAGAAGAGGCTCCGTACTTACGCTGCAATCATGACCAAGGAACTTTCATCAAGAAGAAATTTTTTAACGTTACATTGTAATGCATTAAATATGGTCCACCTTTATGTAATGCTCAATGGTCATCAAAACCTTTCAATTATATTGTAATGCTCTATGGTGAACTATTTTTATCAATATAAATAATGTTAACTTAACCACAAACATCAATTGCATTTTTTTTGCGCGTTGAAATTATTTAATTGAAGAGTTTGTTGATCAAGATGCATTAAAATAATTATTTTAAAAATTTAATAAACTAGTATAAAATTAATGACTGATTCAAATTTATTTTAAATATACTTGCTAATTTAATATATTTTTGCATCTTCAAAATGTATATAAATTAAAACTACAAAACCAGCTCGAAATGAAAAGGAGGGTCCTTTAGTCCCGGTTGATATTTACCAACCCGGACTAGTCCCAACCGGGACTAAAGGGGCCTTTTTCATCTCCCGCGCCTCTCCGTCCTCCTCCCCGCACCTCTCCGTCAACGTTCAGCATTGGCATTCCCCGCGCCTCTCCATCCTCCTCCCCAGCCGTGCCGCGCCCTCCTTTCCCCTAGCCGGCCCCACCGCTACCTCACCGAGCGTCGTCGTCGTCGTCCTCCTAGCCGTCATGCCACTGGCCGGCAGCTCCTCCGCGGCGTTCCCATCGATGCCCCGACGCCCCGTTCTCCTCCTCCGTCAGCCGCCCCTTCGCCTCCACGCCCGGCTCCGCGCCGCGGCACCCTCCTCCTCCCCCGGCCCGCCGGCTTCTCCGCCGCCACACGGCGCCGCACGCCGAGCACTCGGTCGCCGCGCCACTACAGTAGCACCACCGGCCGCCGCCGTCCACCGTCGCCTGGCCGCCTCCCCGACGCCGGGTCCCCTACACCACCATCCATCGATGCCCGACCCCCTACGCCACCATCCGCGATTACATGTGTGTATAACTAATGTCATTATTAGTTGAGATGGGAGACAAAGAGCATGAAAGGTATATAATGGAGCAGATTATTGCTGGCAGTAGTGGCTCAAACGTTCCAAGAACCTGTGCCGAGGATTAGGGTAGCCATCCGGACATGTTCCTCAACATGTCTGATGATGGCAATGATGAGCCCGAGCACAGCGTTAATGACAATGCGGAACAAGATATTGCCGTGATGGAAGGTTCCAGCGAGGGATGTATCATTTTTATTGTTTTTACCCCATCTATAACTTCATATTCATTATTACTATGTACTAATTAATGAATCTTGAACTTTTAGCCCTCTGGATCGATGAATCGAAAGAAGCAGCGAGGTCGTACAAAGATAATTGAGGGAAGGCTTCACATCACTGAAGTGACAGAAGAGGACTAGCCAATTGCTCCCGAAAAAGTCGCTAGAAAGTTCGTGAGTCAATGCGGGGATATTGTAAGGGACAACATGCCCATCAGCATTCGAGAATGGAAGGGTAAAAAAAGATGATCCATACGTGCTCCCACAGACACAGAAAGATATGTTGTGGAAAAATGTCAAGAAACACTTCACACTTCCTGACGGCGTCGATAAAAAAGTTGTGAAAGACTTGATGCTGAAGAAGATGCCAACCCAATTCCAGACCTTCAAGAAAAATCTAGATGCCAACTATATCAAGAACGGCCGAACTCCATATTTTAATGACTGGCCAAAGTTAAGAGATCACTGGAACTCATTTCTGGAAGACAGGAGGAGTGAAGTTAGTGCGAACAAGGTTCGTGTCAACTCAGGCAATGCCCAGAAGAAGGAGTACCATCATTGTCTAGGACGAGGTGGTTACATGAGTGCAATTCCCAAATGGAGAAAGATGGAACAAGACCTAATCGATCGAGGTATCGTACCAACGACTATTGACTGGCCCGATCGATCGAAGAATTGGTACTACGCTCACGGAGGCAACCTTAGTCCTGAGGATGGGACACTTATTTTCAACGAAACAATACATCAAAAGGCCCTCAGGCTTATCAAAAACATTAAAGATGCTAAAGCGGGAAAGTTCAAGCCTGATAGAGAGAACGATGAGCTGACTTCAGCGCTCGGGAATCCCAAACACCTGAATGTTGCCGAGGCTTCGGAGTCGTTTCGTGGAAGTTTGCTTTCCGTAGAGACATCGACATGTACAGAAGCCAGAAGAGAAGAAAGGAACAACAAGAGGAGAGGTGGAGGCGCATGTTAGAAGAAAGGAACAACAAGAGTACATGAACAAGACGTAAGAATGCAGGAAGAAATTAATCGATGAGTGGCCCTGGCAGTTACTGAGATGGCCCAATCTTGAGCACTCCCAGATCCCAACGTCGTCGTCAACCCTTCTCAATGCCGAAGCAGTTGTGCTTCCACAGGGATCCCCGATGAGAACATGCCAAGCTTACCCATGGTTGTGCAGGACAACCAACGGTACCCTATGGATGATATCACTCAGCGCACCTCATGTGAGTTATACAAACCATTTAGCAACCTTACTATTAAGGTATACATATTTATAATTTATACAATTATCTCAATTGATCCACGCCTCAAGAGTTTAATAACTTCTTTATTTCTCCTATATGTACAGGTGGCGTACGGAAGTGCTTTACCAATCCTGTCAGAGCAGACAAGCCCTGGCATGGAGATTCCACCTAGTTACTCCAACGTTGGGGTGGAGTAGATTTGTGATAGTCAATACAAAGACCTAGAGCTCGACCTCCCGGGAGGTGACGGGGAAAGGACACTAGGAGATGCACTTCACGGTATCATTCTATGGCGCAAATGCTACATCATCATCCCCGGCAAGGAGGCATCATTGCTTCCCATAGATCCCCCGCAGCCACCATCTCCTTAGAACTCAAGACCGTCATCTCCAGCACATCCACCTCCAGGACCATCGTCAGCACCGGGACCGTCACATCCTGCTCGATCACCGTCTCCAGACCATTGAATCCTGGTGGTGTGAGCGACGACGACCAAAACACCTCTCCCTGATCACCGTTTGCAGCGCTGGGACTGAAGTATGGTGCGAGCAAGGAACCTGCATCACCTCTCAAGAAGTCACGACCATCGAGGAAGAAAACAAAGAAGTCTGAACCTATTAAGAAGCTAGCAGGTGATATGACTCCTAAGGAATTGGGGGAGGCATCGCAAGCATATGTAAGGGAGTGGATTGAAAAAAAAGCTGCAGGAAGAAAAGCGAAGGAGATGGAGCCTAAGCCAGTAGATTCAGCAAAATTAAAGTTTTTTATTAGGATGAGAAAAGAAGTCAAGAAGACGTTACTATCGAACTACGATCGTTCGTTAGTTAAGTCTTATCAGAAGAAAAAATAAGGAGAGTCGTCGTCCAGTCATACTGTCCCCCAGCTCGGGCAGCAAGATCAGCAAGCAGATAAAGACGCTCTAGCTATAGTAGCTTTGCCTTTAGAACAACAAATCCAGATCATTAAGTTTATAGAAGACAGGTCTATTGCTTGCTGAAGTTCTAGGGCAAGCTGAACCGCCACCTCCAGAAAAGACTATACCTAAATAGCCCTTTGAGTTTGGCAAGCTTCTAGTCAGGCCTGAATTGGTACGGAAGCTCTCAACTAAGATGTATGAATTCCATCAGTGGTACATGGAGCAGTCGGCCAAGGGAAGGGTCATGTTCGCTTTTCGTGTTAAACCGATTGATTTTTTCAGTGAAGGTGAGAAACTCCTGTGGTTGGAATTCAAGGATATTTATGAAGTGTACCATCAGGATGCCCTTGATATCTCTCTCATCAGCGCCTGGGTTTTGTAAATGTGTGTTTATTAGATGTAAATTTTGGCTCAGATCATTATTTTGTGTGTGTGTCTCGTCCTACTAACTGTCTTTCATTTTATGTAGGATACTAATTCAGAGGTGCCGCCAAGAATCCTACTTCAACATTGGCTTCATGGATCCATTGTTAACCAAGATCAGATACGGGATCAACCAAAGTCTACATTAGATGCAATATACAAATTCTTGGAGCAACAAAATTACAAGCAATACATACTACTGCCATACAACTTTAAGTAAGTGTGGGTACCGTCTATTTTCATTTTCCTTTACCTTACCTAATTAATGTTAGTTAGTTCTAATATGAATATTTACGTACGCAGTTTCCACTGGATTCTCCTTATAATTATGATTGATAAAAGCAACATTATTATGTTTGAGTCGTCGAGGAAACCAAAGGTCAAGTACCAAGACATTCAAGACATGCTAAACTTGTAATAATTCTGGACCTTTATCTCTATGCAAAAGTTTGTTTCCTAAATTTTCAACTAACACTCTATCATTCATTATTTTAATTCGCATCGCATGGAAATGATTCCGTAAAACTCACCATGGTGAATTCAAAGAAAAACTTATATAAGTACAGCGTTCCCGTACATATGAAATTTGCACATTTTGTATATTCTATAACACGAATATTTCATAACTTATTTTTCTCCCACGAAAGTGCTTGAGATAGGAACAAGGGAATAATTTATATGAATACTAGGGAATAATTTATATGGATACTACGTCTATGAGCACATGTACCATTTTGTGAGGGACAAGGTGATATCGGATAATATAACTGTACGTAAAATAAACCTATTAATAATTAATTATTTTCTAGCTCTTTATATTTAATTGTTCATGTAACATTCACATATTTCCAAATTACAGATGTTGCGGATTAGAGAAGAACTCATGGATAAGGAGAGGCTTTTGACAATCCAAGAAGCTCTCATAGGATTTCTGGTGGAGGTGATAAATCTCAAAGGAGAATTTTATTATGATGGACATTCAGTAGCCGAACGGAGCACCACCACAATGGGAGGATCCTAAGAATGAAGAGGACAAATTATTGTATACATAGTAATTGTATAAATACTAGTTTGATGCGTATAATATATTAAGAATTGTATATATTATAGTTATAATTAATATTATGAATATGTATACAACATGCATACAATACGAGCGTATACGTGTTAGTAGTGTACGCTAAGGATGTATATGTGTGTGTATACATACATATATATGTGTGTGTGCGCGCGCACACGTGAAGCAACAATTTCCATTAATATGGAAAAGAATTCAGGCCGGTTGAACCGGGACTAAAGGAGGTCTTTAGTCCCGGGTAAATGGGGGACCTTTAGTCCAGAATAGTTAGTCCCGGTTGGTTTTTCGAGAGCTATAAGGCTTACCAACCGGACTAATGCTCAGTTTTCCACCAATGTAGCAAGAACTTAACATTATATCATCATAAGCTATCATAATTTCCACAATGATTATTCCAAAAAAAAAAAGATTCGTTATCTTGTCATAACAGTGAGTTCTGAAATCATCAATGCCACATACCTTGGAAGTGGAAAAAAGCAGCAGGAGCTCTCGATCAAATCTTGTGGCAATGAGATCGCAGTCCCAGATCAAGAACTCGTCGTGGCACCACAACACAACAGCAACAGGAGGCAGTGGACACACACCCCTGAATCCACGGCAGGCAGAGAAGCTTCGTTGTCAGAGGAGCCACATGCGCGCGCGTCCTGTCAACACGACGACGAGGTCGCTGGCGTCACTTTTAAGGCCAAGTACCCGTCCGTCCATTCACCCCTATTCATTGCCTCCGCCGGAATGGGGCCCGGCCCGGCCCGGTGCTCCAACAACATCGGCAGGCTCTTTGAATTGCGCAGCAAACACGCTCGTACTCCTCATCACTCATCGGCTCATCGCACACGCGAGCTTCTTTAGGCGATGTGATCGGGATCAGATCACCTGGCCTCTGCATGAGGGAAAAAGAATCAAGCGCCGGCCGGGAGAATAGATTGTGTTGTGCTGGTGATAAGGACGCCAGCAGCTTGGTTTCTGGTCGTGGAGTTGCCGTCTATCTTGACAAGGATGTGAGAAGCTTTCCTGTGTTCCGGCGTATGATGGGTTGTGTAGTAGTGTCACTGGCAGCTGGGGGCAGGCTGTAGCAAGATGGTCTGAGGTTAGGATGTAACCCCTGCAAGTTTCGATGAAAATGGGCAAGAATGAGTGGCCAGAGGAAACAAAAATGCTCGATGGATTTCGCCAATCTACATATAAATGTAATTTATAATCAAAGTTTAAAAGTAGACTTTAGACAACCAAAACACATTTATTTGTCACTGGAGGCAGTATGTAGTAGTACTATGTACTAATGGGAAAACAATTGGACCTGATCTTGCATCCATGGAAGGATACAGAGACAATAATACGTTCCAGCACGACTTAAAATTCTGAAGGGTACTCACGAGAACGTGACAGCAGGGAAATAATACTATTCAGTTTGTAAAATTCATTGCTTGTTAATAAGTACTATAGCAGTAACTTATATTCCTGCTTTTCTTTAATGCAATTCAGAAACTTGATGGGAATGGATCAATATGGAAAGACTTTGACGAACTTTTTTTATTTATTTTTTCTATCCTAACCATTGATGATCAACTGCTTCAAAAATCAAAGTTGAGTCCCTTAAATGTCAAAACTGTCAAGGAAGTTGAATTGGCCAACCGTTTAAATGATCTCTGTACATACCTTCAGAGGTTTATGTGTTGCAGAGCTCATGTCTCATGGCCACTTCAGAGGCATGGTTAAGATGCTAATAACTGATGCAGAGCAAGCCAGCTGCCCAGACAGAATTTATGGGTACGCCCTTGACCAGGAGAGCAGACAAGTTATGTGTTCATCCACAATTTATACCCTGAAATAAATGGATAAAATATGGAGGTGTATCTTCAGCAGGGAAGGACAATATATATACCAGTGAATGCTACGCGTAGAGGTTCAGAAACTCTGCTCCCATTAAAATGCTCCAGTGGAGTTTATCAACCGACCCATACTAGCAGATGTGACAGACATGTGAATGATTTCTATTTTTTGAAATGCCAGAAAAAAGTTATTTATTACGCCTAGCATCATCCTATTATATGCCTCATGAATTTAGTACCCATGGTAATATTTAGAAAGCCACCATTTTGATGACTCTGCAATTATTTTGTTGCCTACAAGGAACGATAATGTTATATAGTGTGTAGTATCTAATTCTTATCCGTAGACGAGATAACAAAACAATCATAAACATCAGCACCTCACTGAATGCCAATCTCAGCATGGTCTCCAAAGCAGGAAATGTACATGCAGGTAGGTACAGAGGTCTGGATATTAGAAGTAAGGCATGCCTAGATAGAAGTAATGGGACCAACACTTCTCCAAGGGGAAGTGATCGAGTACCTCCATTGCTCCATGGAAAGCTAATCAATTTGTTTCACAAGGCCTCTACGAAGCAACAACAGTTAACATTAACAAAAACACAAGAGCAATTGAAGCCAAGAAGAAGCTGAGCAAGCGACCAGCAGAGAGGACAACAACTCACGAACAATACTCATTTGCTGCGCATTGATACTTAATCACAATGCAACAATCATGTCAATTGATTGCGAGACGATAAGTGCACCACCGCAGGGGTACGCCATCAAGGCACCCAAAACAGTTGGTCCTCGCATCCCTCTGATCAAAACAGTTTAATCACAGGCACTTAACTTACCCTAAACCTGAAGTACGTAAAGTATTTACCATGGAACAGGCGGGAAGAACAGACAAGGTCAAATCAAATGAAGAGGAGGGGCGGCGTCAGGAAGAGAAAGGGAAATTAATAGGGAAAGATGGAGCTTGAATGTGTTCATGCACGCCCCCAACAACCATGGAGAGGCGCCGTTATTTATTGCTGCGGTTGGCACTGGTGTGCAGGAGGAAGAGGAGTAGAAGGCCCAACAAGCAACAAGCCCCTATTTATTCCCCTCCTCGCCCTATTTACTGCATGGGGCTTTCTTGTTGCTTGATGAGACGAACGAAAATGAAATATGTGCGGATGGATGAATAAATGGAAGGCATGAATGCGCACCCACAAGCACAAGAAGCAGTTCATGATTACGGCGGAGTTAATGGACGTAGGTATGCGAGTTTGAGGGTGGTCAGAGGGTACAAGAGAGATTTAATATGACACGGCGGAGGGCGCGCGCTAGCTCTCTGCCTCCGCTGCATCCGCTGCCTGCCTGCCTTGTGGGTTTCCTTCACCTCCAGGCCATGGCCATGGCCGGCCACCGAGAAGCTAGTTGCATCCACTCGATCCTATCTTGTACAAGCTCACACGCATCGGCATCACTTAGTACGCCCCGGCCGGCCGGCCTGTGCAGCGCTGCTGTAGTAGAGGAGGCACTGTTGCAGGGAGGAGGGATGGAAAGCATTGCATTGCATTGCAGGTGGCCGCTAGCTCCAACCGCCGGACGTGCACCACCGGTTTCGGTTTCCCCATTGGACGGGAGCTGGCCGCCGCATAGCTGCACTAAATTCCGTGCACTGTTGTTTCCTAGCTGCCTCACAGCAGAGACACTGCGTTTGTTGCACTCTGTGCTGTGTGGACTGAATGGCATGGCGACCGATTACCACTATGTGTTGGTAAGATGTAAGCATATCCAGATGGATACATAACATATTAACATGTGCTTTCCAATGCAAGTGTATCTTTCTCTGAATTCGTTCGAGATCAAGGTGAAGATCTGTTTTTTATGTATCATCAGTCGATCTACAAAGGCGGCCGCCCTACTGATGCTACCCTCCCTCCTTAACTCCGGTTCAACTCCCTGCACACTGACCGCTGAACCGGCTCAGTCACTTACACCACCCTGCCAAACTTCTGAACAGGCGAACCACCAACATCACCTCAAGTTACAGCAGCTGCTGTTGCGCCCAGCAGGCAGCTGCACCTGCTGCTGCTGCTGATATCCTTCAAATCCTACCAGCCATGCAGCGGCTTCTCTTACAAGGCAAGCAATGGCAAGGCCATATGCATATGCATGACGCTGCTAGATTTTGTGGTGGCTTCTCCTGGGCTGTGGGCTAGCTGCTGCTGCCGCGGCATTATGACGTGTACAGTCCGGGGCATGTAGAGCAAGGCAAGGCCCTCCTTATTAAATGGGGGAGGAAGGAGGGAGGTGGTGGAGAGATTTGCGTCATTTAAGGTCACTCTAGCTCTACTTGTCACCTTCAATGCCCGGCCTGCCCTCACGTTAATGCGGGCTGGGTTGGATGAAGGCCATTCAAGAACCCTCCTCCCCCTCCCGCGCGCCCTTCTTTAGTGCCCACGCCCTCCCCTGCATGAGCTCACCTCAGCTGAGCATGACCCCATCAATCAAAACCACCACGCAGCAGCAGCAGCAGCTTCTCTCTCACGCTCACACTCCCTCCCCTTCCTCTTCCTGGAGACGTGTATAAATAGAGCCTTGCCGTTGATCGATCGGCCAGCCACGATCATGACCACCGAGTTCCTCCGGGTCAAGAAGTTCCACCATCAGCAGGAGGCCGACGACCTGAGCCTGAGGAAGAGGATGGAGCTGCAGCCGGAGCTGTCGCTCGCCCCGGCGGCGTGGCAGGGCTTCGCCGCCTCCCCCGCTCCAGCCGCCAAGAGCTCATCGTCCGAGTCCGATGGCACCTCCAGGAAGAAGAGGAAGCACTACGCCGACGGCGCCGGCTGGGAGGAGCCTCAGCAGCCGCCCGCGAGCCTGGAGCTGCAGCTCAATGACCCGCTGCCACTCGACTGGGAGCAGTGCCTCGACCTCCAAGTGAGTAGCTAGGACTCTCCCTCTCTACTAAGACAGCCATATTTCTTCTCCAGTTGCATCTCCTACCATGCTAGCTCTGTTATTCCATCCAGTTCATGACTACCATGACCATGAAATAAATAAGAACTACTGTAATAATAGTCTCACTCATGTTGATCGTCGTGTCCTCACGTGCATAGATGTAATGTGCATCTAACATGCCGGCTGCACGTGTCGACGGCCAAAGCTAATCAGCAACAGAGGCAATATAATTGGTAGTGCTAGTGCACAACTACTCCTATTCCTAGAAGTGTCCTGCCGCTGACGTGGCGTGTACGTGAAAAACCGACGCGACGTCGAGCTGGCAGAAATAGCGCAGGGCACAATACTAGCTAGCTAGGCAACTGCACCCACATGGCCAATAGCGGCAACGCATGTAACGTGCGCGCCCTTGTGGCAGTTGCCACTACTATTTCTGAAACTCGCAAGTCTTCACGAGCTAGATCAGGGCCCAAAAGGATGAATGAATTCAATGGATGGATGGATATGGATGAGAAAGAACCATGCTGTCATGATTGCCTCATCATTGTATTTGTATATTTGTATGCTTTCTGATGCTAGTTTCGTACGTTGTGAATTTTTTGGGCATGCAGTCCGGGCGGATGTATTACCTCAACAGGAAGACGCTGAAGAAGAGCTGGGTCAGGCCGCGGGAGCAGAGCGTGAACCTCGACCTCAACATCTCCACGGCCGCCACCATCGATGACACCACCAGCGCTGGCGTCGTCGCTGCTCCCGACGAGGACGCCGAGCCGACGAAGAGGCCAACCGGCGCCGTGAGCTCCGGCGGCAACAACAACATGGTGGCCGTGCCGTGCGCCAACTGCCACCTCCTCGTCATGCTCTGCAAGTCCTCCCCGTCCTGCCCCAACTGCAAGTTCGTGCAGCCGCTGGCGCCAACCACGCCGCGGGGGGCCATGCCGCAGCCGCCAGCGCATCGGAGGCTCCATGCCGCCGTCAAGCCGCTGGAGACCCTGAGCCTCCTACACTAGGCGCGCGCACGCCACCGCCAGCAGATGATTGTAGAAAGGAAAACCCTAGTTGAGTAGTGGTGCATGGGTTAGTACCTGGCAACCTGGGCATGACTGGCTAAGCAGCATGTTAATCATGTTATAAGCATAAAACGGTGAGATGGCCAGTTGCAAGTAAAACTATATATATTAATGTTGCTGAGCAGTCGGTCAATTAATTAATAGTAATGGCGACAGATCGATGTGGTGGTAGTAGCTAGCTAGCCAGAGATTGGATATACACATATTACATGCGTCAGTCAGTACACTCACTATAGCTGCTGCACTGCAAGAAGTCTGCAACACAGCAACAGCAAGCTTCAATGAAACTGAGGCGGCAATCAGACAGAGACAGTGAATGTGTCGTCCTTTAATTTCCACGCCTTGCGCTTCCACCCCCATTGAAGAAGGCCGGTGGTTGCATCGGCATCGCCATGGCCTCTCCTCGCCGATCCCCTCGGCCACCACCGCGACACGGCCATAAAGGCCTTGACTGCCAGCCCCTCTCACGCTAGAGGGTAAAATTGTTGGGGTCCGGCCGGGTGGTAGATTTGGGCGCGCGCGTGGCATGAATGCCGCACATACTGGATAGATCCGTGGTCGCGAGCAAATGAACACGCGCGTACGTACATTCTATTCCCTTCCCCTTGTCTCCTATTCCCAAAACACATGGGGTTAGCCGGTTAGGCGCTGGCTGGAGTGAATAAGCGCCTGAGTGCTACAGGCGCCTGAGTGGTCACAAAAGGTGATCAGGGGGATCCTAGGATCATGGCCATGGGTGCAAGTGCAAAGCTAGCTACTGCAGAGCGCCACTCACCACAACAGCCAGCAGGTGCACAGGAAGAAGCACAAGCACCTCCCCAATCCCCATGCTGATCTTCCTACTGCCTGATGACACTGCAAATGCATGGCAATGTGTGCAACTGCAATACAAGCAGTCTTTTTTAACCTTTTCTGAATTGAGTTTGTTCCTGTAAATTTGTACCTAGAATTTTGCATGGGTGTAGACCATGCCTTTACTTGGCTACTACACCTTACAAAGTTTTCGAGAATTTCTGAAAACTTACACCCTTGTTTTTTGTCCTAACCTGCATCATTTTCACCTGACTTGTGGTCCCTTACACAACAGAAGACAAATAGCGACAACAGTGAGCATGTCCGGGTTGAACTGACCACAGTGACATGTAATTGCACCCATGGACTGTCGAAAAACTATGGCAACAGTGGCCTGTTGCGCCACGGTGTGCCGGATCGATGTGTATAAATCACCGCAAAGGTGGCATTCAATTAGGTTGGCGTTTATTGCCATATTAGGCTGCCGGTTGGCCCAAAAGTTAGGTGGTTTCTCAGTTGCCCATCTATGATGAATTTGGATAGGCCTTCAAGTGGTAGTACAATCTATAGTACTTTAGGTACTATTGCCCAGAGAGGGAACAGCTTATTAGTTATGCATTTATGGCTGGAATGAACTTACTCTAACATAAGTAACTACTAACGCAATAGGATTACACACTGTTCATGCATCTAATGGTCAAAGAAGATGAAGGCCTGACGCTGATACATGCTTAGAGACATGGTCAGCATCAATCAGTCACCACAGTACCGTGAGTCTACAATTCTACGGTCTACACAAAACACATGTGACACAAGCAAAACACAAAATTCTGTTTTCTAGATATACCCCGGCTAGGATACTAAAGGATTATTTTCGGTTTGTTTTGCAATTCTATGACTCTAGATTTGCCATGTTGCATGTATTGGATGGAAACAAAACATAAACGTTCAGATGAATATATCTTGGATTAGGATCAGAGCTAATTGAGTAGTTGACTGGTGATGTCATATAACTTTCTCATATGTCCCAGGGTGTATAGAAGATATTAAACGACTCCACTAGAGCTAGTAGTTTTATGAAAGCGCCTACATGTTTTCCTGCTCTGGTGGTAACTAGAATATGCGTTTCAGATTTCCAGTTAAGGCATTTCACAGCATTGTGATAAATTTCGAGAAATGGACATCTGGTACCACCATTTCTATGACTTAACTGATTAATTTAGCAAAAGAAACTCTGATGCAACGTACCTGAATGACATATAGGAAGGCCTTCTGCTGAAGCGGCAACTAGGACATCTGCAAGAGAGACACTCCACCTAAAACCTCCACAGCATGCCATTCACACCTATAGGCAAAATATAACATAACTAAAGCATTTACATGATAAAAACATATTAATTAAATAATCTAAAGATAAAAACATATAACTAAGCCTGAAGAGGACTTACACAGTTAGTTGATGAGAAAGAACAGATAGATTTCAATCGAGTTCATTGCACACAAACTGTTCCATGGCACACATCTGACTGAAATCGGGATTATTGTGTAACAGTCACAGTGACTGTGCATCAGATATGGACTACTCTGCTTTCTCTACCCGTATACTCGGCATCTTTAAAGTTTTAACAGTATGAACTCATCTAACTTTCAGGCCACAATGCATGAACCAAGTACAAAACAGTACAATGTCAAAGAAAATATGTTCATCAGTAAGCTGATCTTTAAATATATAAAATCCTGTCTGCTGCTACCTTCTCCTTTTTCTTTCTACAGTCAAAGCCAATTATGAGGTGCATGAACGTGGGAGCCAAGACTCAGCAGACATATCAAGCAGGAGGAATATAACCTTCTGTTTTTAAATGAATGTAAACATTCTCCAATGCAGTATATATATCTTCTGAGTGGACATGTGAAACATCTGCCGCCAAAAACTCATGAAACTTCCCATCCACTTTGATAGAACTACAGCCGGGATTCTTCTTTATGCCTCTATCTCTCATCACTGTCCTAAGCATTTTCACCTGGTCCCATTTGCTTTTACTTGCATATATTTGGCTCATAAGTACATAGATTCCACTGTCTGAAGGATCTAGCTCAGCAAGCTTATCTGCAGCACATTCACCAATCTCAACATTACTATGCATTCTGCATGCGTTTAAAAGAGCGCCCCAACCAGCCACATCAGCTCCAATTGGCATACTTCTTGCAACTTCAAATGCCTCTTCTACAAGTCCAACTTTACCCAGAAGATCAATCATACAAGCATAATGTTCAGCCCTGGGTTCAATCCCATAAACCACCTTCATTTCTTTGAAATGGTGCTTCCCTTCTGAAACTAAACCACCATGACTACACGCAGAAAGTACCCCAATATATGTGATCTCATCAGGCAAAATACCAGTTCCTTTGAACTGCTGAAAGAGATGAAGAACTTCTTCAGACTGACCATGCAAGGCATGGGCCATGATCACCGAGTTCCAACTTACTAAATTCCTTTCCTCCATGTCGCCAAATAATCTTGATGCAGAACCCACATCTCCACATTTCGCAAACATATCGATGAATGCATTGCCTAGATTCACTGTAAGCCCAACCTTATGAGTGACAATGTAAGTCTCATACAGCCAAATACCAAGATCCAAGCAACCCAACTGAGCACATGCCGACAGAACACTCACGAGAGTGGCATCAATCGGCTCCACTCCTGCTGCAACCATGTCATTGAACATCCTCACAGCTTCCCCCGGTTGATTTGCCTGTGCGTAAGCTGCAATCATGCAAGTCCAAGAAACCGTGTTCCTCCTAGGCATTTCCTCAAACAGCTGCACCGCACTCTCCAAATCACCACACTTAGCATATGCACTGACCATGCTCGTCCAGGAGTACACATCCTTGGCTGCCATTCCATCGAAAACTTCCTTAGCAGAGGCCAAACACCCACACTTCCCAAACATATCAACCAGTGCATTCTCCAAGTTAACGCTCGTGCCAATACCACTCTCAGCAACGCAACAATGCACCGTCCTCCCCAGACCCAGCAGCCCCATCTGCCCAACAGCCGAGGCTGCGGCGACCAGTGTGACCCCGTTCGGCCACATGCCCTCCGATACCACCATCCTGCAGAACACCCGCCACGCCTCGTCAGGCAGCCCACCGCGCGCGTATCCGTCCACCAGCGTCGTCCACGAGACAACGTCCCGGTCGGGCATTTCGTTGAACACCTTCTGCGCGTCGGGAAATGACATGCTGCTGGCGTAGAAATGCACCAGCGCGTTCCCCACGAGCATGCTCTGGCCGAACCCTCGCTTGAGGGCGACGCAGTGGACGGCTTCGCCGGGGGACGAGGCGGAGGCGGCGGCAGCTGCTGCTTTGAGGGCGAAGACGATGGTGCGCGCGTCGGCGGGGAGGCGGTCGCGGATCACTCGGCGGAAGAGGGCGAGCGCGCGGGCAGGGAGGCCGGCGCGGAGGAAGCCGCGCATCATGGTGGCGAGCATGTACGCGTTGGGGCCCTCGGCGCATTGGGCGAGGACGGCGGCGGCGTGGGCGATGCGGGGCGGGTCGGAGAGCGCGCAGAAGGCGAGGAGGCGGGAGGCCGGGAAGCGGTGAGCGGCGAGGCCGGTGACGGTGAGCAGAGCCTGGAGCTGGAGGAGGCGGCGGAAGGATGCGCAGCGCTCGAGGAGAGAGAGCAGCGGGTGGGTCACCACCAGGTTGCGGTTCGTGTTCCACGCCGGCCGGGGGTGCGGCGCCGTCGCCGCGGGGGCGGGGAAGGGCCGCGGCGGCGGCATCCTCGTTGGAACGCCTGCGCGGGCGCGAAGATTTGACTGAGCGTGCGATTACTAGAGCGTCTCCAACAGAATTACCCTCCAAAGTAGAAAGTAGGTGATATCCACGTTGCCATCCCATGTCAAATACTCTCCCACACTCTCTAAACTTCAAATCCGCATTGCCATCCCATACCAAATACTCTCCCACACTCTCTAAACTTGACGAGCGAGTTTAACTTGCCAAATGTGCGTCCCGTTTATAAAATGGAGAGTATGTTGTAATGCGAAATAGAGATGTCTTTAGATTGGATAGAAAATGTAGATTTTTAGAGAGAAACCTAGCTATTGAGATTTGAAGAGTGAGAAATGGATAGTATGTTAGAATAAACAACTTGATATAAAAGAAATTTTTTGAGCAACTTGGTTAGAGAGAAAAAAATGGATAGTCCGTGGAGTTTCTCTAATCCCATAACCGTTTGAAGTTCAATAAAATGTTTCGAAGTTTTGAAGAGTTTAGATTGGAGTTGCATGAAAAAATGGATAGTCCGTGGAGTTTCTCTAACCCCGTAACCGTTTGAAGTTTAATAAAAGGTTTCGAAGTTTTGGAGAGTTTAGATTGGAGTTGAAAGCTTAAAAATTATCTAAGTCTTCGGGAAGAGTTCGTTTGATACAAATATCGGAAAGAATTCATTGTTAATTTGTACTTCCAATCAAAGATCACTATCACCCAAGCTCTGATATCTGGTTATATTTCCATTTACGTTGCCACTCACTAAATTGTACTACCAATCAAAGATTACAATCACCCACCCACTACTCCATAATGCATATGGACAGCCACAAAACGTGGTGTTGGCTAATCGAGCTGGGTCAAAGTTGAAGAGATTTATCAAAAGAAAATATGCAAAAAGCTCTTGATGGAACGAGAATGAGGAATGTTGGATCTTGGATTATTTTTTTTCCTTGCTGAAGGTGTAAGCGAAGGCACACTAAAAGCAACCCAAGTCAGCAGTTAGTGGACCCCCGGTTGACTCAAGATCCCCTGTGCGTTTACTAAAGCCAAGTGACGGTAGTCAACAAACATGGACCCCACCTGTCAGGGTGCTGCTACCCAGCCGCCTCTCTCCACTCTTGAACCCACTTACACTGGGCTCCACAACGCTTAGTCCCACTTGTCTGTGGACCTAATAAAATCCGCCCTAAAACCACGTCATCGAGCTGACGAGCACCGACAGGTAGGGCCGCTACACACACTGGGCCTGCACGTCAGTGAGCCGCCCACCACACAGTTTTGTTCCTCCCGCCAGGCGCCAGCACGCACATTGACACATTGTCACGGGGGGCCCGCACGCCGCCCAGAACCATCTCACGCCATCTACTGCTACGTGGGTCCCCAGGTGACCTCGCCCCCACATGACAGTGAAGCAGGCCCCAGCGGAGCCCACACCTCCGGATAAAAAGCAGCGACCACACAAGCAAGCGACCACACCACCATCTCATCTCCCCGGCTCCCCCCACTCCTTTGATTTGTCCTCTTCCTCTCCTTCCCACGCCACCGCGCCCGAACTCCAAAGCCCGCCCCGCGCCGCGCCCGCGCGCCAGCCAGCCACCGCCGCCACCTCACCCAGATGCCGCCGCCGCCGAGCTTGTCGACTCCTGCGCCGGAGCGGCGCCTCGCGGTGCTGCTCTCCCACTTCCGCCCGTGTCTCGAGGCCCCGCGCGCCACCACCCGCCTAGCCAGCGCCGAGCGCCACGGTACCGCGGCCGCGGCGGTGGCCGAGGCCGAGGCGGAGGCGGAGGCGGAGCTCTCTGCGTCCCCCTGCGCTGCCGCAGGAAGCGGGGAGGCCCAGTCCTCCGGGGGAGGAAACTGCGTGTTCTGCAGCATCGTCACGGGCGCCGCACCAGCCTTCAAGGTCAGTCGCTCTGGTTACAATCGTCGCTACGCCAGGCGTTATCTGCTTGTCCTGGTTTTCCCAGACCGTTTGTGGAGTTGGGGTTTTAAATTTGCTCTCGCGATGGCTGCGTGCGTCACGTGTTGATGAACCGATTGCTTGTTTATTGACGGATTCGGTTTGTTGTGTGCTGCATTTTGCAGCTGTACGAAGATGATGAGTGCTTGTGCATCCTGGATGCTAAACCGCTAACAACTGGGTAAGGGTTTAACGCGCTTCTCGCTTCTCAGCTCTATCGTTACTTCGATTCTCGCATTAGTGTGCTTAATTAATTTGGTTGTGTTATTTGGTTAGTCGTGCACGCTGCTCGCCCTCAAGTTGACACAATATAGGCATGTATGAAATGTGAATTCCCCCTATGGTCTTTCGATTTTACTTGAGTGCAGCACGTGCAGCTTTTGTTATTTGTGTGCAACAAGCTTTTGTTTCTTTGTTTGCATGTTGGATCGATGTGGATTGGCAAATATTTTGAAAACTATGGTATGTTGCATGTATTCAAGGTCGAGAGGAGATAATTCGCCCGGTACCAAGGGTAGTTTGATCTTTCTATTTATGCAATTGGCTCTAGATAGTATGGCGAGTAAATTGCACCCACGATACAACTTGTCAAGTGGGTGCAGATTGGTCCAACAACTTGTAAAATAATCAGTCCAGTACAATAACTTGATAGGTGGGTGCAGATTGGACCAATAACTTGTAAAATGTTCAATTTAGTAACATGACAAATTGGTGCATCCGCAGTCCAAATGTTATAACGAGCAACATATTTGCTAATGCCAGGTATATATATTCATGTCGGAACAAATTATTGAGCATATATTGTTTGACCATTGATATTCGTGTCGCAATGGCAATGTACCTGGACAAGATTAGAACCTTCAGTATTTTTAGAAAATTAATGTTATGTCTTCATATTAATTATTTTTTATACTGATTTGATTTTTATGAGAAATATTTAATTCCATATTTAATAATTGATAAGTTCATCGTCACTATTTTTTACATGCTTATTATATGCATTGTTCAGCTAAAAATAATATGTAATGCATAAAATACCTTTAAGGAGTTTGGTATAAATAATTTTTAAAACCTCGAATACTTGCTTAGAATGGGAAGATGAGCTAAAAGAACACACACAAACATGTTTGCATATATTTGTTGAATGCATGAGTAGAAGTGCAAAAAAAAACCTAAGGTCACACGGTCTCTATTATAGACTTTAGTTTCCCGTAATGCCAATGGTGTAGTTTCTTTAATTTTAACTAATAATAATAAGTAATATACATAGTTGAGAAGCAACAACTTAGTCATGATCAATAACTTTTATTGATAAAAATTAAGAATTTGACTGAAAGAAAATTCACATGTCCATCTACTTTGCTTAATACGTTGTCATTATAACATTTGGATTGTAGGTGCACCAATTTGCCAAGTTACTGTACTAAATTGAGTATTTTACAAGTTGTTCGACTAATATGCACCTACCTATCAAGTTATTATACTAAATTGAGTATTTTATAAGTTGTTGGACCAATTTGCACGCACCTGACAAGTTGTTGTACAGTGGGTGCAATTTACTCTAGTATGGCAGTACATGATCCCCGTTAAGAGATTTTGGCTGTCCACAGTTTAGTACTTCAGTTTGAGTCAATACCATCCAGACATGTTCATCTGATAGGCTGTATTTGGATGTGGATACTCGTCGAAGTTTAAGTACAAGATATTGAAGATGTTGCACTTGGTTCACATTATTACGTCCAAGTATTATTTGGTTGCTGGAGATTCTTATGCATTCAATAGGCCATCAGATATTCAAGTTTCTGCACTAGGGTGAGTGAATGAGATAATTAATGCTCAGCGCAAAGGGAAATGTAATTGGTACATGTCTGGACTAAATGTTTGATATTCGAGTCTTTGGATGGATCATAGCTACCATTCATAAGTAATTCTATTCTGTACTTGCAACTGTAAAAATGTAAAACAATGAAAATGGGATATGCCACCTAATTGGATCTAGACATCTCTGCTGTTGTTTGTTGTCATCATTTGGTGTTTTTAAAAGGAAATGTAAATAGCATTTTTCATCCCTGAGTTTGACCTTTGATTTGTGCACTAGATGGTATGTGTACTTTTTAAAGCTGTGCAATTGTTAGTCTTGTAGAACTGCTTCTTTGGTGAGGCTAGAAGTTGGAGTGCTGTGGTCCTATGATTGCCTATGACATCGTACGGCACTGTGGTATCGATCAGCTCAGATATGTCATATGTTCCCAATAACTACCAGTGGCACTCTTTTAAAATTTGGTAGTTGGTTGCAGTTTTTTTATAGCTGAACTTTTATATTTTCTCATTATCTGGGTAATGAAATTTCAATGCATATAGACATCGATTCTACTTTTGGTGACATGTCTTCACTTTGGTGGCTTTGCTGTACTGCGAAATGTTACCTGTAACATTATTATAGTGCATTTAAGAAACCATGTCATTTTGAACTAACTAGCATGGAGAAGTATATCTCTAGAGTTGGAATTGGTATTACATCAGTCTTGACTACAAACATGAATATATTTAGTAGTGGTTTACAGCTTAAAATTTTTTTGGTTGGTCAAACTCTATTAGCTAACGTCGTTTATTTCCTGTTCTAGGGCATGCCACATAGTTGTCTGGTGCTGATGTGGCAATGCGGTAGCACATTTGAGTTGACTGCTTAACAATTTCTTAATTGATCCTTCAATTATTATTTTTGGTCTTATCTCCTGCTCCTACTCCCTTGCCATATTGCCATCTGTACCTAAATATCATCTCAAGTCAATGTATTCTCTTAATTAAAAATAATTTGTTTTCTGTTTCCACTGTAGGCATTCTCTGATCATTCCAAAAAGCCATTATCCATCACTGCAAACAACACCAGCCACTGTAAGTTTTGGTTATCACAAAAACATAGAAAAGCTTCATATTTATGCAGTTTACTGGATAAGCTATTTCTTGGGCACAACTTGCTGTTTATATTCCACTGTAAACTTAATGTGGAGTTTTTTCTTCAAAATTTTACTCTAAATTCTTTGTTGGGCAATCCACTCTCTTCAGTCATCACCTGAATGGCTTCGATAGGCATTCTACACTTCATGGTCAATTATCACCACATTCCTCCATTCTTTGGATATTTTCACCACATCACCTAAATTCTTTTCTTTTACTTTTGGCATATGACCGTTCTGAACAAGAACATAAGTTGTATACTGTTTTGCATTTCTATATCTAGAAATTATGTATAAAATAAATTCTACAGTATATTGTGCTTGTTGTGGCTCCACGATTCTTGTTTATCAGTTGTCACAGCTACATATTAAAATTTATCTTATGCTAAACTATATTTTCCATAGCACATCTTGCATTTTATAATTCATGAAATTATATGCTGCTTATGTTGTTCGGTGCACAGCATTGTTGGGTAGTTCTGTAGATTAATCGTTTATTGTCTAAATTCAGGTACTAGCAGCTATCTGCTCTAAACTGCCACTCCTGGGTACTGCAATAATGAAAGCTACTCAATGTGGTAGGTAATTCAAAACTTTACTGGCCTCTTAGCCTGTATATTATTGGGACAATTAGCTAGTATTCACACTGACCCCTGATAAGAGACTATTACATAATAAGGTTTTGCTTGTTTAAACTCCATCAAGTTGATAGTAACAAAATCCTATCAGAACTGCATTTTTCTTTATGTTCCTTTTTCTCTTGTAAGTTATATACATCAGAATATGTGAACATTTGCGCTAAATATGTTCTTGAATACTCCTCTCTGATCTTAAATATATGATGCTTAGGACAAGCAAATTAGTTTATTTAAGCATGGAGGTAGTACTTTTTTACATGCTGCATTAATGTGTGCCTCACAAGTCATAAGTTTCGATGAACATAGGTTTCCCCCTACCTTGTGCTTATGTAGTTATGGATAGATGTGTCTAGTGTGCTGTAATTATATTTCATTCTTTACTCATCATATAAGGGCTTCAGTTAGTAGAACTTATCTATGTCATCTCTTATCACCTACTTAAGGTGAGCATACTACTTTGGTTTTCCCTAATAGTACCTTTGTTATTTAGATGCATTCAATGTGCTAATCAACAATGGAGAGAAGGCAGGGCAAGTTGTTTTTCACGTGAGTAATATGACATACCTGTGACATAATTTTTAACTATCTGACTTGAAGAAATATATTGTACTATTAGCTACTAGCTATACAACATTGAGAATCTGTCAACCAAGTTTTGTTAATAGAGATTTTATTGCAGACTCATGTCCACATCATTCCCCGTAGCAAAGATGATAACCTGTGGTCTTCAGAGGTAATGAGAAGATTGACTCCTTTTATGCATAAGTAATTGGAAAATATGTAGCATTTATGCTCGTAATGTAAGGACATCTTCTCACATACTTTTCATTGATATACTGGACTTGTGAACATTTCCACAGACCTACTCAAGGAACCCGATTTCACATGGCCAGGAAACTAAGAATCTTGTTAGCAGCATCAAGGAAGTGCTCTCTTCTTCCCCAGAAGACTACAGTACTGTAATGTCATCCACGCCAAAGGCATTCTGAAACAGCTCAACAAGACTGTAGATAACCAATTCAACAGGCATTTTTTCTTTTCCATCTCATTCAGCTTGAAGAGCATTGCTGGGAGATGAATTGATGTACAGCTTCATCTCAGTCATGCCTTGAAATTTTGGCAGTAACTGACAAAAGTACTCGTCGTAGGAAAGGCAAAAGCGGTAGATCTATGGTCATAGTTGGTACGGGATAGTGATAGGAAAGCATCTCGCAAAGAACTGTAAATATTTGGTTTCTTAAACTTGGTAGGCCTAAGACTGTGGTATCAATTGGGGGAAGTAAGAACTCGGAACCGGCAAACCTCGGCCTGGAGTAGATGGTGGATTCTATCCGCACGATATTTTGATCTCTTCAGAACCTAGGAGACATGGGTATATATGAATGAGTACATATGGTGGAGAATTGAATCTCACTAGCTGTTTTCTTTCTGAAGCAGATGAAACAGTAGGTCACCGTGCATATCTTCTCTATATCTGATCATTCGAATTCCAAGTGCCTGCGCCTTGTTTAGAACTAGGCCCGCTCATTGCTGCGAGTTTGAGAATTGCAGGATTCGGGAATCACATACTGATGGCATGTCGCTCGTGGTATTTCTTCGATGAGAATAGAAATCAATGATGCATATGATCGGTTGCAATTGGTCAAAAGACACCGAGATTAGGACGCAATCGTAGTCAATTGCCCTTCAGGGAAACAATAATAGTGTTCTGAGAAATATCAAGCCCAATCCATGGCCAATTGAGCACAATGGACAGTAGGTAGTAAAGAAAGATGAATCCAAAATCCAAGAGTCACCGAAAAATGCACATGCTTCTCGTTATTGCTATCTGGGGTCACATTTTGTTGGAAAAAAATGAATATATATCCTATCTGTCGCATATAATTCACGCCTATAACCTGCAGCAATGCGCTGCTGTTCACCTAGTGGTACACAATCACCATTGGACATCGTTACATTACTGAAACTTATAGCCTTTCGTATTAGATCACATAAAGGATTCGCCTGACAGTGGTATGTAATATTGTCAGTCAGCAATATATCTCATATTCTCATCCCCAATTTTCGCGCTCTGTGTCCTCATTTCTCAAGAAACACCATCATCCAGATGGGCATAGAGCCATAGAGGTGAAGGATGAATAAAAGATCAGCTTTACTGTCCGTCAGAACTTCCTACTGCAGTACTGCTGTCAAGATCCATTCTACTGAATTCAAATCTGTGCATCCACACATGAACTGAACCATGAAACCATGGAAAAGATAGGCCAAACGCATCAAATCTGGCGCTGTTTCCCAATGTATTCCTCGCTCCCATAGTCAGAATCTTGCAATTTTTCAGGTTTAAATGCCCGTATCCACACATGCTTTACTCTCTGAAGAGACGCTCCTCGTCCGCGGCTAGCTGGAGGGGCCTCACTCCGGCCGGTCCCTTGCTTCCATCCCCTTCCTCCTGTAATGCCGCGCCCGCGTGTGTCTCGCCGTAGCCACGCCCCTGCAACTGGGCAGGTATGCCTATGCATTGCAAAAGCTCTGCAACTGACTCACTGTCATCGATCCCAGAACCTTAGCATTGCCTCATGATTTCAGCCTCTAAATCGGTGGCCACAGTTGGGATTGAAGCATACGATGAAGAGCGTCATGCCTGTTGTACGGTGACTCAAATTGGGTTAGGTCTCTATAAAAGTGTGCTATTAGGACTTCTATTTCTACTAAGGATTTAGCATTAAATCCTACTAGGTGTAGGACTCCTACTTGTACGAGAGTTTTGGAGGGGATTATATAAACAAAGGGGTGGAGCCTCTAGGAATCAATCAAGCCAAAGGCAAATACCAAGATCTCATCCAAGGGTTGTGAGAGGTAATTAGGAGTGCTCAAGAGGAATAGTGTAATAATTAAAAAAATATAAATACATATGCACCATTGTGTAATTTTTAGAAATTAGACAGCAGTTTTGCTCAAGCCTGCAACTGCAAAATTGCCAAACCAGGTTCAGAACTGTCAGAATATACGATGTTTGTGCTGCAGCAACAAAATAAATTAAGGGAAAGAAAGAAGATAAAAAGGAGATGTAGCTTGCAACAGTAAAAAATAATAATAAAAGTAGTAAAAAAATAATAAAAGTAGACCCTAGGCACTATAAACTTCCTTAGCTCCTACGTATCCCAGCAGATAGAGATTAGAAAACTCAACCATAGTAGAAACTAACCTAACCATGATCAAGTCTTGCAGTATAGATACAGCCCTCTCCTCCGCTCACAGTCTGCACCAAAAATTCCCAAAAACCATAGCACAGTAGGGTTGGGAGAGATCAAGGAAATCTGAGGTTTGGAAGTAATCTTGCTGCTAAGCTATGTACCTCTAGCAGATTTACTTACTGCTCTTGATTTCTGTTCTTTTCTCCCTATTCCTACTAGTTCTCTTAAGTCCCATACATGTCCAGTACTAGTGCTTGTTTGTGTATATCCTCTGCCTTGCTTCCTGTAACAAGCTGAGTTAGTTAAACTAAATGTCCCCAGTCATGTTTGTAGTATTTTAATATATATAGTCAATCACACACAAAGGCACACGGTACTTGGCAACCTAAATTAACCAAACATTGTACTTACATGTGCACTGATAAATGATTACATGTGCACTGATAATGATGTTAGTTGATGAACCATGGTCCTGATGCCAGCGTCATTGCTGCCGGCAAGAATGTAGTACTCTGGATGATGCTTTTGAGCATGTTTACCAGAGCTCTGTAATTAGAATAAAATAACCGAAGAACACATGTATTAGAATAAAATAACCGAAGAATACATGTTTGATCTTACTAAAATCTGATGACTATTTTACACACAAAAGAACATCTATATAGATTGACTCTGGAGGTGTCACACCTGATGTTGCTTGAACTGAACTGATGAATACATGCACATGGTATTGATCTAAATATTACCCAGTCTGTAGCATTGATGAATATATGCCCACTTGATGAACTATCAAAATTTAATAATTACTCTCACTAATTAAATTGGATGCTAAAGACTGTAATAATTTAACTGAAACTCATCCAATCCTGATTGCAAGGAGGACAAGGAAGAACACAGTGAACCAATCAAGGCAAGTTGCGCATATCAAAACCTATTAAATCATGATATATATAACTAACTATGAGATGATAATTAAAAATGAAGTCTAGTCGTCATAATTTAGGAAAAGAATTGTGTATTACTTAGCCTAGGATAGCCAATCCTTGAAACTGCGATATACTGCAAGGTCGGTATTAGGGTGAGATGGGCATCCTCACTCAAGTAGAGGATATGGTGTAGGTTTCTCAAAGATAGGGTAATACTATAAGATGGAAATTATGATAACTTAATAAATACTTAAATACTAAAAACTATGAACTATTATTGTTCCTGTTTATCTTTTAATGCCAACTCTCCTGTGGTAAGCAGGAGCATGTGTTCAGAACTTAACTTCATGCTCATTGCTTGCTTGTGTTTTAGAAATGAAAGAAGAGGAAGGTGTGGTTGGGATGGGGAGTGACGATTATGAACAATAGTCGCAATAAAACTGGTGATCAGTACACAAATTTAACTCTTGTATGCTTGGAATCATGAATAAAGAATGAATGTCACTTTAGTTGAGATGAAACTACTATTCCATATTGCCTTCTACCCTTATTAACTGCAAGTATTCACAAGTGTACGGCGGCTGCCATCTCCAAGTTTATGTTTGTAGCGTGACTGATAGGCTAGACAGTTCTATAGCACTAGATTCTTGTATAGGGAAAGAATCAAAGGGTCCTAGAGGGTCGATAGGGTTGTGAGGGAGTGATAATCACTTGTACTCTTTTGGAAGTTGTTCTTAAAGAATTTGCGGTTGGTTTCGCCAAAACCCTATTCTCTTGTCGTGGTTGCCTCAACACCATCATTTAGGATTTTCTACGAGATTCATATACCTTGTTCTTGATACGATGCAAGCTCGTATCGTACTCGCAATATCCTTTCAAGATCCGAGGGCTGCTATGCATAACGAGGGGTATCAGATTCTAACAAGTGGTATTAGAGCTGAGGTCGGATTGATTTGATTTTGTGAGAAGGTCAGCGGTGCTAGGAAGCACAAAATCAAGAAAATGTTAGGAATGTAGAATCAAGTAGAGAAATTTGATGGTAAAAGGAATTTCAATGTGTGGCAGTGCGTGGTGATAGATGTGCTTGTCCAGCAAGGGTTGATTGATGTTCTTGAGGGGAACAAACTGGAGAGGAAAACTGCTGAAGAATGAAAGGTGATGGAGTGGAAGGCTGTCAGTACAATTTGATTATGTCTCTCTGACGAGGTAAAATACTCGGTGTTAAGGAAAATTCACCGAAAAAATTATGGAAGAGATTAGAAGACTTGTATATGGCAAAGTCGCTGACAAATCGGTGGGTACTGAAGCGTCAACTATTCAGGTTGCGCATGAAGGAAGGCGCACAATCTGTCGACCATCTAAATGTCTTCAACAAGCTTGTCACGCAACTGATTAGTGTGGATGAGAACATTGAAGAGAACAATAAGGTTGTCATACTGGTTTCATCCGTACCATCATCGTGGAAGTAATTGGTGATGAATATTTTCATCGGGAAAACTGCTCTCAACTTCAACGCGATAGTTGCATACCTACTGGAGGCGGAGTTCTTGAAGAAGCCACATGAATCTTCATCCTCGGGTGATTAAGCATTGACTGTTTCAGGAGGAATAGGCAAAGTCAAGAATCATGGGAAGAAGAAAGGCAAGAGCAAGGGCGGTCGAACATGCTATCTCTGTGATAAAGGGGGTCACATGATAAAAGACTGTCCAAATTTGAACACTATGAGAGGAGTATGCTCAGTGGCAAGTAAGGATGAAAGTGATGTACTTATCGTCAGTCAACCAGATACTACTCATGAATGGATATTATATTTAGGGAGTTGCTTCCATATATGTTCGGTGAGGAAGATGTTTGACGAAGGATCTCTACGCTCGGCGAATGGAACTGTTCACTTGATGGAAGGAGTATGCAGTCACTGAGGTAAGAACAGTTACATTGAAGATGCATAATGGAACACATTGCACACTGACGGAAGTTTGGTATATCCCGAATTTAAAAAAGAATCTAATATTTGTGAGGTCGCTAGAACTCCAAGGTCGTGGCTTATCACTTCAAGGTGGAGTTATGCAAGGGCAAGTAATCATGAAAAATATCTGGATTCATGGAGGATACCGAGTGATAGGAAATCTTAAAGATGGTGCAACCATTGGAAGATTTGGTAAAAGTCCTAATCATGATAAGGAAGTTGTCTCATCAACGACCAGTACTCAAATCTCACTTGTAGTCAAGTGGAAGGCTGCAAAGGTAGTTGCAAAATCTAATAGTCGTAGAGGCGAAACTACGAGCTGTTGGAAGGAGGAAGACGTGGTGGGACCGACCACGCAGTACCAATGAGTAGGTGGAGCTTGAAGGCGGTACAAACCTATGGCATGGAGGGCTGTGTGAAAGGGCAGTGTGGTTAACCAAACTACACAACGAAGGAGCTCTCAGGTGAAGGGTTCAGGCGCTCCAGCCAGGACACTAACATGCACATTGTGATGATGTGCATGAGTCCCTGTGGTGGGGGTATAAAAAAAATAAAAAAAGAAGCTAATTTGGAGCAAATTCTTGGAGGACTTCAAAGGATTAAAGTTAAGGTGGAGATTGTTGTATGGTGACTCAAATCCTACTTGGATTAGGACTCTATAGGGGTGTGCTATTAGGACTTCTATTTCTACTGGGACTTGAGTGTTAAAATCCTACTAGGTGTAGGACTCCTACTTGCATGTATGAGAGTCTTGGAGGGGACTATATAAATAAGGGGGGTGGAGCCTCTAGTAATCAATCAAGCCAAAAGCAAACCCCAAGGTCTCATCCAAGACTTGTGAGAGGCAATTAGTAGCGCTCAAGAAGGATAGGCTAGACAGTTCTATAGCACTAGATTCTTGTATAGGGCAAGAATCAAAGGGTCTTAGAGGGTTAAGTAGGGTTGTGAGGGAGCGACAATCACTTGTACTCTTTTGGAAGTTGTTCCTAAAAAATTTGCGGTTGGTTTCGCCAAAATCGTATTCTCTTGTCGTGGCCTCAACGCTGTCATCTAGGATTTTCTACGAGATTCATATACGTTGTATACGTTGTTCTTGATAAGGTGCAAGCTCGTGTCATACTCGCATTATCCTTTCATGATCCGGGAGCTGCTGCGCATAACGAGGGGTATTAGATCCTAACAATGCCCCTTGCTGTCGCCTGCGCCAACAATTCAAGCATGGTGGCTGTCAAGCTTGGACTCTAAACCAACTGAATGAAAGACAGACATGATGCTGGCATGGAAAAAGATAGCTTCGCTGTGGCCGCAAGCAGGCTTGGTGCGGGACGACGATGGAAGGATGTTGCGTAGGGAGGATGGAGCTTTGCGGCTCCGAAACGATAGCGGAAGGCGGCAGCGGCGGGCCGCGCTGGGATAGAGAAGGAGGCCACCCGAACCAGAGGCTTATATGAAATTTTAGGGGTTTTTTTGCAAATAATTAGATCGCGATTAATAGTTCCAATCCAATTTAGGGGGTTATTTGTAAATGGAAGGGGCATTTGAAACTATTCGGATCGCGATCCACAAATTAGGGGGTTATTTGAAAATATACCAGGGGGTATTTAAAAAAACGGAATCGCGATCCGATACTCTGCCGCCGGTCGCCGGACCGCTGCCTGACGCCGGCCATCCCCTGAGTACCCCCCTTCGTCGTGCCGCCTGGCTTGCATCTGCTCCTGCCCGCGTGGATCTACGGTGTTCGGATCCGACGGTCGGTGTTTGGGCAGGGATAAGAGACGCTCCTCTGCTTCACGCCGTCCGCGGCGCCTAAGCGGCATGTACGGCGGCGCCTCACTCCGGCCGTGCCTTGCCTCCATCCCCTTCCTCCTGTTGTGCCGCGCTCGGACGACGCGTTGGTCTGCTCGTCGACTTGCGGCTCGACGGTGAAGTGCAGTCGTCAGCGATCATGCTCGGTCTACACTGCTCAGAGCGCCCTTCGCTAGGGCGCTGCCGCTGGCGAACGGCGCCCGTGCACCGGCGCCGCGTTGCGCCGCGCCGAGCGGGATCATGTCCATCGCGTCGATGCATACCCGGCACCAGGACGTCCTCTTGAGGAGCATTCGCGCGCATCGCTCCAAAGTTGGTCCGAATCAAGGAAAGACAGCAGTTGCTGTGGAAGTTTCCGCCCGCCACCGGCCGGCGACGTTGAAGCCATGGACGCCGGTGGTGACGGCGAGCGGGCAGGGCAGAGAGCAGGACCTATCAGACACATGACGGATCGCGTATGGCATCCGG